>NC_042998.1:179103362-179140862 GCF_006345805.1 Octopus sinensis
GTATGTATGTATGTATGTACGTATGTATGTATGTATGTATGTATGCATGCATGTATGTATGTATGTATGTATGTATGTATGTATGTATGTATGTATGTACGTCCGTACGTACGTACGTATGTATGTATGTATGTATGTATGTATGTATGTATGTATGTATGTATGTATGTATGTATGTATGTATATATGTATGCATGCATGCATGCATGTATGTATGTATGTAAATATGTATGTATGCATGTATATATGAATGTATCTATATATGTATATTTCTATGTGAGCGTCTCTATGTGTTTTCTCCTACCACCACTTGACAACGGTGTCCGTTTGTTTATGTACCCGTAACTTAGCTGTTCGGCAAAAAGAAACCGATGGAATAAGTACTGAGGTCGATTTGCTCGACTAAACCCTTCAAGGCAGTACCCCTCCATGACAGTCCAATGACTGAAACAAGTAAAAGAAAAAATATATATATATATATACGTAACTATATCTCGTGAGCTTCCAAATCTTAAACAGGTCTAAAAACGAAATTTGTTCAATCAGAAATAGTATGTAATAGGATACAAAGAAGACATTATCAAAAAACAGTTCATTAGAATATTCCAGCAATTAAAAGTTAAAATAACAAGAACCGATCCAAGGAAAGATTACTTCTAACATTAATATGAACCTACACAACGGTAAAACCTACATTAATAAAAACTCCAATCGTCCACTCTTATTTATTAATTGATTCATTTGTGACGCTGGTCGATATATCTGTAACCTGCCCTTAGATAAGTCCATATTAGACAAAGTTAAAAAAAGCCCTCAATGTTGGTTTCCTTGTCCTGTTTTTATTCTTTAAATGTACTGTATTTGTATTGCTTTTACGTCCTGTTCTTGTCATTTTTTTCTTTCCTTGTTTTACCCTTCTGCAAAAGAATTTTATTTAAATCATTTTTCCAGGAAGGACTGCTTCGGCCGGATCGTGTTCTGCCCTTACCTTCGAAACACGCATTAAATCGAACCAGGGGCAGCTGAAAAGTCCGTTTACTTGTTTGTTTTTATGTTTTCGTTTCTCGTTGTGTTCTACGTTTATTTGTGGTGTCCTGTACTTATATATATATATATATATATATATATATATATATATATATATATATGCATGTATATATACATATAGATGTAGGTGTGTACATATATGTATGTATGTATGCATATGTTTTATTTGTTAAATTGTTATTATATATATATATATAATTTTTTTCGTAATGAGATAAAAAAAACCAAGGCTG
The DNA here is from genome assembly GCF_006345805.1 of Octopus sinensis. Taxonomy (NCBI): domain Eukaryota; kingdom Metazoa; phylum Mollusca; class Cephalopoda; order Octopoda; family Octopodidae; genus Octopus; species Octopus sinensis. Next base: position 179,104,643 of record NC_042998.1, read on the forward strand.
TGTAGATTTTAGATCATTTATAGGTAGAAGGCCTTACAGCTGTTTCCGGGATATTTATTATATCCTTTCATCGGAGACAGTGTGAGAGGATGATTAAGTAATAGTTAATTTAGATAAGATACAAAATAGAGAGTGAGGTGGCGGAGGAATATATCATATATATATATATATATATATATATGGCTGCACTAGGTGTAATCTACTCAAAGAAAAAGAACGATTATCTATTCACATAAGTTGTCTCCCTTTAAATCAATGGAATTTAGTTTTTACTTTTGCATTATTCTGCTCTCATTGCACAAGGTCTTGTGTCCTCGTTAACTAATTTAATGATCAGTGCACTTTCGGTTCAGTAAAATTTGAAAGCATCCCGCGTTAGCCAGAGACAGAACATCGTCAACATATCACAAATGGGAAATCAATGGACAAAACTTCTGACATGTTTTCGCTGCCGTCGATGCTGATACTATTGTTGTTACCAAACATGTTAGCTGCAGTGTTGTGCTTTTTAAATATTTTTATGGAAATGTAATTACTCTTTTACTCATTTACTCTCTTACTTGTTTCAGTCATTTGACTGTGGCCATGCTGGAGCACCGCCTTTAGTCGAGAAAATCGATCCTAGGACTTATTCTTTGGAAGCCTAGTACTTATTCTATCGGTCTCTTTTGCCGAACCGCTTAGTTACGGGGACGTAAACACACCAGCATCGGTTGTCAAGCGATGTTGGGGTGGGGAACACAACACACAAACATATACACACACATACATACGTACACACACACACACACACACACACACATATATATATATATTCATATATACGACGGTCTTCTTTCAGTTTCCGTCTACCAAATCCACTCACAAGGCTTTGGTCGGCCCGAGTCTATAGTAGAAGACACTCGCCCAAGGAGCCACGCAGTGGGACTGAATTCGGAACCATGTGGTTCGCAAGCAAGCTACTTACCATACAGCCACTCCTACGCCTATATAATCGTTTTAAATATTTTTAAACATTTGTTTATTTTTGGGATTGCTCATTAATATTTTTTGTTGTCGTTTTTGGAAGCTATTTTGGCTTCTCATTTACGCTATTTATTTGGGAATGCTATTCATTTAGGAGGCGATCCTCCAAAATGAGAAATCATTTTTACTCTACTACTAAACCGTACGAAAACGATAGACGTATTTATAAAAAGCGATTAAGGTACTTAACCAAGTATGGGGTAAACTCTGCCGAACACTCAATGTCCAAAACAAAAAAGAAATTTTTGTAGTTACGGCTGCAGTATGTTGAAAATAATAATAATTATAATAATAATAAGAGCACTCTGCGCAAACCTCCACCAAGGTATCACCAACATCCTTTCAACGTTTAGCCAGAGATGATTTTTTAAAATGAGAATATCTGAGAATAAACTCAACTGCTCTCACAAACGAAAATACTAAAAATGAACCTGACTGCTCTCAAAGATTAAGTAAAAAAAAAAGACAAAAGCAAAAAATCACAGGAAAATAATCCAGAATCCTTGTCCGGTGCCTGATCGATTCCAATGAGGGTCATGGAATATTTGAAGGAGCTGTAGAAAATTTAGTGACAGTAATAAATAATTTATTCAAAGTTAACAAATTCACCATTCAAATTAGTTACAGCCTAAAGGTAGATAACTGAGAAAGACTTGAACATTAACGTAAGACATTGATCATGTAAAATACATATAACAATTAATCCACAATCCTTGTCCAGTACCGGATCGATTCCAAAATCTAACCAGTTCGTGCCAGTCACGAGGCCAAACATCCCTGAAAAATTCATCCGAATCCATCCAGCGGTTCTTGAGATATCTTGTCCATGGATAAACTAACAAACACGACTGAAAACAATACCTTCACCTTCGCTAAGACGGAAGTAATAATAATAATAATAATAATAATAATAATAATAATAATAATAATAATAATAATAATAATAGTAGTAGTAGTAGTAGTAGTAGTAGTAGTAGTAGTAGTAGTATAGTAGTAGTAGTAGTAGTAGTAGCAGCAGCAGCAGTAGTAATAATCTGTGGGCAAAACGGTGAAACCGTATGGCATATTACCAGTCAATGTCCACCACTAGCCCAGAAGGAATATAAGAGACGCCACGACAATATAACCAGGCTTGTCCTTTGGACACTTTGCAACAAGTATGAACTTGACAGAGCAAAAAATTGGTACGACCACAAACCTGAAGGCATTGTCGAAAATAAAAGTGCAAAAATCCTATGGGATTTTATGATTCAGTGCGACTATGAGATTGAGAATAGGAAGCCGGACATAGTCTTAATTGAGAAAGAAAACAAACTATGCTGGATCATAGACATAGCATGCCCAGCTGACAACAAGACATGCGATAAGGAAGAAAGAAAAGTCGAGAGATATGACAGGTTAGCTTGGGAAGTTAAGCAGTTGTGGTCGATGAAAAAGGTAGCAGTAGTACCAATAATCGTCGGATCCCTGGGAACGGTGAGCAAAAATCTCGAGAAGTACGTGGAATAAATAGGGGCTGCAATAAGGGTAGAGCACTCACAGAAAACAGCACTGCTTGGAACCGCTCGAATACTCCGGAAGGTGCTCGAAAAATAAGAGGTGTTACCTTAGTTCACTGGTAGGGGACAGCTGACACTGTAGTACATCTCCAGCGTTGGAAGTTGTGAAAGGCAATAATAATAATAATAATAATAATAATAATAATAATAATAATAATAATAAAGGTTTCAACTTTTGACACATGACCAGTAGCTTTGGGGGAGGGGATGAGTCGTATACATCGACCCCACTACTCAGCTGGAACTTGTTTTATCGACTCCGAAAGGATGAAAGGTAAAGTTGATCTCGGTAGCATTTGAGATCGGAATGTAAAGACAGACGAAATGCCGTTTAGCATTTTGTCCTGCGTGCTAACAATTTATTGCTACACCATCTTAATAATGATGATGATGATGATAATAATAATAATAATACTAATACTACTAATGATAATGATAATAATGATAATAATAATAATAATATTAATAATAATAATAATAATAATAATAATAATAATAATAATAATAATAATAATAATAATACAGACGAATACAGATCTGTTAGCCTTAAGAAGCTACGATACGAGCAATGTTTTCATTCAGGTAACTCGGAGGCGATGTTGTCTCAAAAAGTTAACTCTAAATAGACAGATCCGTCCCCTAATGTCAACATCCAAGCTCGTCATTCCTCAACGATAACAAAGCAAAATACACACCGAATCGGTCGTCATCCAAGTCTACAAGGGTCGCGCCCCCAGTGAGGAACCAGACTGAGTGCGAAAAATCAGCTACTGGTACAAATCTTCCTGAAACACAGCATCTGGAAGTACCCCACAGCTGAAATATTCCAACAGATGGCCATCCACGCTCGTCATCAAATAATCAAAAGAAAAATAATGAAAAATGGTGGAGGGGAGATAATAAAGAAGTTCTTCAGGCTTTCTATCGTGCCATGCATTTCCCCACAAATAAATCTAATATTGAACAATCCTACCTAAACTGGAGAGAGAAGCACTTTGAAGAAAGATCCTACATAGATAGTATCAAACTTGCCAACGTCAGAAGAAGCATTATGAAAAAGAAATTACTAACTGAATTAGAGATTGACCAAATTAAATAATCAGTAAAGGATAAAAAGAACAAAGTTGCAGTTAAAGAAGATACTACTGAGGAAATAATTATAGACCAACCCAGGTCTGATGAAAATGCAGTAATGATAGAAAGAGTCAATGTAACTGATAAGCAAAGGAAAATACTTTCTGAACCAACCATAAACACCAAGGCAGATGGAAATCAAATAGATGAAGGAAGTCACACAGAAACTGACCCAACTGAACTAGATGATCTAAAAAATAAAACCATGCTTGAATGGCTGAAAATTAAAGAAACCAGTATGAATGAATGTGACACTCTCCTAAAAATTCGCAACTCTAACCAAAACCTGAAAGTAATTGGTAAAATCCGCCTTGCACTTAAGTAGATAATTTCAGCTAATGATGTTGATATTACAAATCTCAATCACCGGTACTATGCATCTACAAAGATCTCAACGATTCTATGTGGTGAAAAGATTAGAAAACGGCAACATTCTCACAAAAAGCCAATTTAGCAACAGCGTATTCAACACCAAATTCAGTTACTTATGTCTGACATAGAATGTTTTAAAAACTTTAAGTTTGACAAGAATATCAAACCAACAGAAATCCGAAAATTATAGAAAAAGTATATAAAAACTATACTTGATATCGATATCATCATAGAAACTATCAAGCAAAAGGTATCTGCTAAAGCTTACCGCATGGCACGGTATGAAAAGCGCGTTAGATTCTTCAAGGACAACATGTTAAAAAATAACACAAAATTTTTTTTACAGGAAGATAGGGAAAATACCAGTTATAGCAAAGTCTGTCCCATCAAAAGAAGTGCAGGAATTTTGGAATATAATTTAGACAGAAGAAAAACACACAATAAAAAGGTCCCTTGGATTGATAAAATATCTACTGACTTAGACTTCTTAGAAGAGAAAAAATGGGCAGGTATCAAGAAGTCAAACAAATTCTTAACTTCTGGTTGAATGCTTTCCAAGAGAGTCATGAACTTCTAACAAAACTTTACAACAATGTTAATGGTGTTACATTTTCCCTTTCAAACAATGAAGAAACAAATGAATCAAAAAATTATAACCCCACAACCTGCTTAACCACAATGTATAAAATGCTAACATCTGTCTTGACTGAATACGTTAATAGTTTTTTTTAACTGAAAGTAGTATATTCCCTAATAAGCAAAAAAGATGTAAACGTGGGTCCTATGGTTGTAAAGAGCTATTCATCAATAAGATGATCTTGGAAGATAGTCACAAACTACACAAGAACTTGTCAATAGCCTAGATAGACTATAAAAAACCTTTTGATAGTCTACCACATAGCTGGATTGCGAAATGTCTGGAAATTTATAAAATAGCACCTACTTTGCGAAACTTTTTGTCTGTAAGTATGAGATCATGGAGAACCACTCTGACTTTGAACAGTGACAACGAATCTCTCAATGCTGGGGATGTAAGAATTTCATGTGGCAATTTCCAGGGTGACTCTCTATCATCACTCCTCTTTCATCTAGCCTTAATACTTCTCTCAAAATTGCTCGATGATATACAATATGGCTATAAAACGTTTAATAAAAATATAAATAATCTTTACATGGATGATTTAAACAGAATAAAGGTGAGTCCATCATCATAATCCTCCTCCTTTTCTTCTTCATCATCATCATCGTTATTATTATTGAGTGAGAGAGTAGAGCATGCCATCAAAGTGATACATAGGGTAAAATATGCGAAGTCCTGTATACTCAGTCATTACTACCCGTCTGATGAGGTACACAGACACATGCATCACAACCATATGTGCGCGACATGGTGATTTCATATCACGATAAACAGCACATGACCTTGCAGGTGGGACCCTGTTAGTATTTTCTTCAGGTCGAGTAGCACATCCCACTCAAAAGGTCACAGAATAAGGGTTGTTTAAGGATGTTGAACAAAACACCCATGTTTCCAGAGGTGAATCATTCAAACCTCAAAGAATTCCTCTCAACACATGGCTATGATGCTCCCCTACTACTTCTGCTTGTGATTAGAGATGCACATGTTTATCAGTCACTGAGGGAGACGCTCAACTGGTTAAGGTTAAATAACTGACAAGCAAATCTGTGGTATTGAGCAGAATATTTGCTGTAGCCCATCTTTTATAACAAGACAAAACATTGTACATGATAACACTTGCAATCTGCTAATATCAGAAGCCATGAGTGCCACTGCCTGATTAGAAATTATTAAGGCGGCGTGCTAGTAGAATCTTTAGCACGCCGGGCGAAATGCCTAGCGGCATTTCGTCTGCTGCTACGTTCTGAGTTCAAATTCCGCCGAGGTCGCCTTTGCCTTTCATCATTTCAGGTCCAATTAAATAAGTACCAGTTACGCACTGGAGTCGATGTAATCGACTTAATCTCTTCCTCCAAATTTGAGACCTTGTGCTTCCAGAGAAAGAATTGTTATTATTATAAATTAGGTACCAGTTAAATAACGGTGTCAATCTATGACTAGATTTGTGACCTCGTGTTTATGATGTAAATCATTTTTATAAAGTCAGCGCTTTCTGTAGTTGCGCTGCTGTGCGCATTTAAGAAAACGATTAAGTTTTACTAGTTAATCAAACTGAGAGTGTAACAAGAATTATGTTGAAAAGAAATATATAAAAATAGAAGGTGAAAGAAAAGTAAAAGTCGCTATAAAAAATACATCAAACTTACTTCTTGAAGACGATCTTACTGGTATGAAAGACAACCGCGTTAGTAACTAGCTAAGATATACTGTGAAGTCGTATCACCCAGTCTGATTGAAATATCGCTGCAAACTGTTACATTTAATCGAAGACCAGAAAAAAAGAAGAATGTTTATGTGAATATGGGTGGAGAGAGTAATAACATAAGAGCACGGTCAATATACTATGGCATTAAGGGAAAAACATCAGGTGACATTAATTCTTATTTAACAAGTATGGTAGATTAAAACTGAAATATTCACGGAACGACATAATTTTTTTTGCTCTACTGAAGGTGAGACCTGCTGTTAAGCAAGTCGATTGGACGTTTTCCGTCAAACGCTCCATGCTTAATTGTTCTTATAATTGCCTAAATGCAAATGGATGTCAAATGCATATGTACATACATACAAACATACATACACACATACATGCATACACACATCCATATATACACATGTATATATATATACATATATATATATACTCTTTACTCTTTTACTCTTTTACTTGTTTCAGTCATTTGACTGCGGCCATGCTGGAGCACCGCCTTTAGTCGAGCAAATCGACCCCGGGACTTATTCTTTGTAAGCCCAGTACTTATTCTATCGGTCTCTTATGCCGAAACGCTAAGTGACGGGGATGTAAACACAGCAGCATCGGTTGTCAAGCAATGCTAGGGGGACAAACACAGACACTCAAACACACGCATACATATATATACATATACATATATACGACTGGCTTCTTTCAGTTTCCGTCTACCAAATCCACTCACAAGGCATTGGTCGGCCCGGGGCTACAGCAGAAGACACTTGCCCAAGATGCCACGCAGTGGGACTGAACCCGGAACCATGTGGTTGGTAAGCAAGTTACTTACCACACAGCCAATCCTGCGCCTATATATTTATATATAGCAAAGGAGGGAGAGGAGAGAGAGAGAGAGAGAGAGAGAGAGAGAGAGATAGATGGATGGATAGATAGATAAATATGCACATACACACACGCACACGCACACAAACACACATACATGAGAAATTAAGATAACCACACGTTTATGTTATTATGTCATAGATAAGTGAAGGCTGTCGCCGGAAAGCAGCATCGATGGAGCTACGTAAAAGATGAGTATTTTCTTGTAGAAGACCTGACTTTAAACCCTCCATACATATAAAAGCATTGATTGTCTCGAACCCGCAACTTATGCAGGAATGTAGGAGTGCCATCCTGCTATATAGTGTGTCTTACTCGTTTAAATCTGACCGAACACGTACATTTCCAGGTCTGTTCTCGCCCATCTTCTTCCAAAGAGAAAAAGAGAGAGATAGATAGAGAGAGAGAGAGAGTAATGGAGCTCAGAACTGAACTGGTGCCATATTTACCAATCCAGAAAGGATGAAAGCAAAACTGATTTCACCAGGTTTTGAACTCAGGTGGCAGAGGCGCGGAATTAATACCGTGAGGAATATTATCCTATTGTCTAACGACTGTGTCAGTTGGCCGAGCCATAAGAGCTTTGTCGTGTTCTTAATATACAACATGAAGTCGACATGCTGAAAGTCATGCCTGAACAATTTAGAGAATTGAGTAATTTCATTCTGCGTCATTGTGTGTGTTATGGATACGTACGTACATACATACACACAACTTTAGCACGCTGGGCGAAATGCTTTGTGGTATTTCGTCCGCCGCTGTGTTCTGAGTTCAAATTCCGCCGAGGTCGACTTTGCCTTTCATTCTTTCGGGGTCGATTAAATAAGTACCAGTTACGCACTGGGGTCGATATAATCGACTTAATCCATTTGTCTGCCCTTGTTTGTCTTCTCTGTGTTTAGCCCCTTGTGGATAGTAAAGAAATAGCCATTTCGTCTGCCGCTACGTTCTGAGTTCAAATTCCGCCGAGGTCGACTTTGCCTTTTATTCTTTCGGGGTCGATTAAATAAGTACCGGTTACGCACTGGGGTCGATATAATCGACTTAATCCGTTTGTTTGTCCTTGTTCGTCCCCTCTGTGTTTAGCCCCCTGTGGGTAGTAAAGAAATAGGTTTTGAGGGAGCTAATGTAGAAAATATTTTTTCACGAAGAACAATGCCATCTTATGTTCACATGTAGTAATGTTCATTATATAGACAGGCGCCATTGATCTGAATGTAAGTCTTCTCTTGGTGCCGGTGAAATAAGTACCAGTAATATCTATCTATCTATCTATCTATCTATCTATCTATCTATCTATCTATCTATCTATCTATCTATCTATCTATCTATCTATCTATCTATCTATCTATCTATCTATCTATCTGTCTGTCTGTCTGTTTGTCTGTCTGCCTTTCTGTCTATCTGTCTGTCTGTCTACTTGTCCGCCTGTCTGTCTATCTATTCATAAACATGTGTTTATATATATGCATATGTTATATATATATATATATATATATATATATATATATATGCGTGTGTGTGTGTATGTGTGTGCGTGTGTGTGTATGTGTGTGTGCGTGTATGTCATTGTGTACATGTATTTTTAGGTTAATTTTAGTATTACTGGTAACATGTAACCAGGTACAACCTGTCGCATGATCGGGCTGTCAGCCACTTAACCAACAACCCTACCAAGCTTGGTAAAACACTCACAACTTCGTTTACATCCAGTTATGCAGACTTTTGGGCAAACGCCTACGTTGTTTATTTAGATAACGGGATTGGCCATCTGCAAGGCCTTTCCTTACTTTAAAAGGCATCAGGCGAATCATCGCTTGATTTTTTAATTTCTCTGTCATGTGTTGCATACTATGGTTGGCTGTAATCAAGAAAAACGCTATATGAAGAAATGAAAGCAAGTGACAGCATGGATGATGATCTCTCATATCATCTGCTACACATGTGTAAAAGTGTATAGCTCCCTAGAAGGACTGAAAAGCCACGTCCATGCTGCTAATGTTTAAGAGAACAACCAAACGTTGCTCAAAATCGAGTGGCAGCCATCATGCATGCATGTTTGTCTGTCTGTCTGTCTCTCTGTATGTATGTATGTATGTATGTATGTATGTATGTATGTATGTATGTATTTTCTTTCTTTTTTTAATTTAGAATAAATTTTGACCGGCCACTGATTTCGTAGCAAGGTTATGAAGGAAAGTATCTTGATTTAACCGTCACTCTTTAAATCTTAAGAAGGTCTTGCAGATTTTTATAGTCTCAGATATCGAGATCATTTGTAGCGTATGAATTATGGATTTGCATTCTCTCTCCAAGTTTCTAAGTTCAGCCATACTTTGCTCCAGACGGGTTGAAATGTATCCTGTTGCTCCAAAGCTGAAAGTGTATATTGGGTATTGGATTTGGAAACTCTTTATCAATAGTTCATGCATGTCTTCTTTTTCTTGTATTTTTCTAACCACATTCGTGTCCAGGGGCAGTTGATTTCCACAACAAAGCATATTTTTTATTTGTGGTGCCACACAACGATATCTGGCTGGTTGTGTTTTAACTTGATGAATGTTTTAATTTTCAAGTTCCTCCAGTATTCCTTAGACAACATCGTTTGTAGGTAATCTCTTTTTGTTATTCTGTTCCAGATCGTTCTGACCACCGTATCATGCCTCGTGGGAAGATAATATCTGGAAGACGTTTCCTCACAGTTGGCAATAAAATGGTCGATGTCTTTAGTCTTGGTTTTGCACAGCCCACATTTGCTGTTTGTCAAAGTTTTCTGGCTTTTATATTGTAGGTACTTGGTGGGGATTTCTTGTTCTTGGATTGCATGACTGTAGCCTTCAAAGTGGGATGCCATAAACTTGGGTAGATTTGTGTAGTACTTGAAGTTCCCACCGCCAATCTCCGACTTCGCCTATCCCTGCGGCCCCTTCCATCTGTCCTTCTGCAACGGCGCTTGCGGTGGTTTGGCCATGCATGTAAGGCGTCCGGTGGGCGAACTGAGCCGTGATGTCCTTCTCCCAACTCCACTTCCCAACTGGTGGAAACGCGCGGGCGGGCAGCTGAAGACCTGGGCTACGACGATCAAGGAGGACCTCTCCGTGCTCACGGGTCCGCAGATGGTCGGCCTGCGCCGATGGAACCGTGACTGGCTCTCTATCTCCAGTGAACTGGCGCTGGACCGTCGTGCGTGGACCGCCATGGTTCGAGATGCCTCGAGGGTGCTAGAAGAAGCCGACTCAACCCACCCAGGGTGAGTGTCGCCACAAGTAAGTAAGTAAGTAAGCCATAAACTTGTCGGTACTCCATGCCAAGCTGTTGACATGATCGGTCCCTTCTATGGTTTGTGTTTTGCATGCCAAGCACCCATGTACTACCTCCTCAGTGAACTGGTTCATTTCTTTTTCTGTTGTTCTGATAAATAGAATTTACCAATGCTCCTTGGGGAGAGAGATCTGTATCAGATCTTATTTCATATCTCTCCTCAAGTTCATTAGCTTTCCTAATTATGTTGTTGGTTTCATGTTCACAAATTTGGGCAAAATTGTTACTAGTCTTTTTTCTATGCTGTAGATGTTGTTTTAGAGGCACAATCCGTGCTTCATATGACATCAATACAGATCTGAGACTTTGGCCACAATCCTTGCATGGGAAGTACAACCTGTCTACATCAGGTATAGCCAACTTCGGTGGCTATACCAGAATAGGGAGCTATTTCTAGCACTAGAGTTAGCCACTTAACGTTAACTCTCTTATATTTATATTTATATATATATATATATATATATTTATATTTAGGGTATTTGTTATGGCTGGTCAGAGAGTGACCATTGGTTTTGCACCTATAAAACGCTTAGCTGTATAGGCAATTCGTTTGAATCAAATTACTTGAAACAGTATTAGTACCAAATAGTAATCTCTATAGCTAACTTAACATGGTTATACATTAAGAACGCCATAAAACCGCGGTATTCGTCCTGAAGAAACATTTAGTATAGACGTAGAGTGTTAAAAATTACAGAATATCAGCATCTCATCAGTGCGAGATGCTTTCTCAGTTCGAATAGAGCAGTTTTATGGCGTTCTTAAAGTATATCAACGTACGTGTATGTATGTATGCTTATATGCAAGTTAGGCAAATTAACTTAAATTATAAATGTGATCTACTGTTTCTTGCATATGCAGTAGACAAGGTAGGACAACTGCTACATGAGTGACGCTTTTTGAGACTAAAAATTAGAAAAAAAAGAAACAAAACAAAAACACGTGCCTACAGCTCTCCACCTCTTGTCTCTGGAGATAACATTGTCTGTTTCATAATGGAAGTCAATTTTGGAGAATTCTTGATTCTTAAGATTGTCTTTCTTTCTCATTTGGAATCGGTACAAATTGCCACCAAGTAGTTTGTCTATTCCCCTGGAATCGAATATAATTTCAATTACAAGAACTAATTTTGTATAATATAAAATAGATCTTTACCTGTTTTAATGCTCAAATATGTACCATGAGCCATTCTCAGTTGCCTTAGTTCAATATCTATCTATCTATCTATCATCTATCTATCTATCTATCTATCATCTATCATCTATCTCTCTATCTATCTATCTATCTATCTAGCTATAATATATATATAGAGAGAGAGAGAGAGAGAAAGAAAAGAGAGAGAGAAAGAGAGAAGGGAGAGAGAAAGAGAAGAGAGAAAGAAAAGAGAGAGATAGAGAGATTGAAGATAGAGAAGAGAGAGAGAGAGAGAGAAAGAAAGAGAGAGAGAAAGATAGATATGAACTAAGACAACTGAGAATGGCTCGTGGTATATATTTGAGCAATAAAACAATTAATGGTATATTAATTATATATATATATATATATATATGTATCTTACAGAGAACGGTTATCGTTTAGAGAAACTGAAGAGATGTCTAGTTCACGCTAGATATGAAACCAATGTTTTTTTTCCTAAACTATTACATTACACATACAAATGTATGTTTGAGTGCATGTATATGTATGCATGTATGTATGTATGTATGTATGTATGTAGGATGTATGTATGTATGTATGTATGTATGTATGTATGTATGTATATATATGTATATATATATATATATATATATATATATATATATATATATATATATATATATATATATATATATATATATAATATATATTAAGGTATGTAGAAAAATACAACATGACAAGAACGTATAACTCTTAGAAGACGACACAATAAACATGGACAGACATTCGAACCCCTCAGTCTTCAGTCAGAACCGGATCATCGTAGTAATTCGGCTGATTAATCTGAGATACTAGATCACGGCCAGCCCTCCAAGAAAAACTAAGCAAGAGCATTAAAAAACTAAGCTGGAAGCGGAGATTCTGGAAGAAGGATCGAATGCATACGAACACCAGGACAGCAAAAGGGACAGATATAAAAAAAACAAAAACAATAATGGAATACAGAAACATGAAATACAGAAGCATTAACGGTGAAAACAACAAGTGTCTTACGACTGATAACAAGCAAACAAATTTTTTCTCTGGCGCATTGGAGAAGCCTTTATAGCGGCGGACGAAAAACAACGATGTTAACACGACGAGGGTCAGGAGCTGAACAGATCAGATTTCGGCCAAGTCAGGACAGAGAAGAGGGAAAAGAAAGAAAGAGAAGCAAGGAGAGGAGAGAGACGAGGACAAAACGCAACAAAGAGAGATAGAGAGAGAAAGAAGGGATCAGGAGGAGAAGGATGGGTGTCGAAGAAGACCTGTGAGGCAGAGCGAGACAAAGAGAGAGAAAGGGGGACAGATCAAGTAAAAATGAGAGAGAGAGGGAGACAAAAGAGAGTCGTACCAATATTAAGAATAGTGCTCACATTAATGATAAGGTGGGTAGGGGGCGCCTGGAATATATATGTGTAGGTATGTAGAAAATCAACATGAAAAGAAGTATAACTCTTAGAGACGACACAATAAACATGGACGACATTCGCACCCCTCAGTCTTCAGTCAAGAACCGGATCATCGTAGTAATTTCGGCTGATTAATCTTGAGATTACTAGATCACGGCCAGCCCTCCAATAAAAACTAAGCAACGAGCAATTAGAAAAACTAAGCTGGAAGCGTAGATTTCCTGGAAGAAGGATCGAATTGCATTACGAACACCAGGACAGAAAATGGACAATATAAAAAAAAAAAAAAAACAATAATGGAATACAGAAACATGAAATACAGAAGAATTAACGGTTGAAACAACAAGTGTCTTACGACTGATAACAAGCAAACAAATATATATATATATATTACGCATGCACTCAAACATGTATATGCACACACACACACATAGAGATACTCACGAAGCGTCAATGAAAAATACCTATTAAATTAACCACCATCACTTCACTGATACTTATTTGTTTTCATTTTTCTTCAAGGAAGACGAAAGGCAAGGTCGATGCCAACAGGAATTGAACACGGGAGATAAAAGAGATGTAACTAAATTACACATGCCATTTTATCTGGAATTCTTCCGGTCCTGCAATCACCTTCCACTTACTGTTGATGGTATGGTTGCTGATGCTATCGATATTCTTGGTGCGGTTGTAGTCGCAAGTTAATACTCGGCAAACTGAGACCATATTAAAGCTATTTAAGTCAAAGTCATTTAACGGGCAGCTTCTAGGAAATTACGACTGCTTCGCATTCCTTTTTACTCCCCTATAAAGTAAGGACGTTTCGTACCTTGTTAAAAGACACCAATATCTTACTGTTTCTTTTTCTTCACTTGTATACATGTATGTATGTATGTATGTATGTATGTATGTATGTATGTATTGTATGTATGTATGTATGTGTGTGTGTATGTATGTAAGTATACATGCATACATGCATGTATTCATGTATGTATGTAGGTATATATGTATGTGTGTGTGTATATGTATGTATGTGCGGGTATGTATGCATGCATGTATGTATGCATGTATGCATGTATGTATGAATGTATGTATGCATATATCCACGCATGTATGTACGTATGTATACATACGTGTATGTATGTATGCATGTATGAATGTGTGTATACATGTATGAATTATGTACGTATATATATATATATATATAATAATATATATATATATATGTACGTATGTATGCATGTACATCCTGAGTATAACTATAAAAATAAGCCTCAGGTAAGAGGATAGTTTTCTAGCAGTCATCATCAAATCACTGAAGAATTAGCGAGTGTTTCGTTGTATTGCAATGACAGAATTAAACCACTACGCAGAGAAAGTGGATTGCGAAAGAGCAACGTCCAATCCTGGAGGAGATTTCTCTCTCATCCATTCAACGCTGCCACAACGAGAGAGAATAAAGAAAGAAGATCTTACCTGACTCATGTTTCTTTCTTTTTTTGCCCCCTTTCTTAATCAAAAATGTAAAATCCCACAGTAGCTTCAGACGTATGCAAAATTTTGTGATGTCGGGCTTTCATCTATGAATAAATACAAATACAAAATAATTATTTATAAATGTGTACATACATACATATGCACATACACACATACATTACATACATACATACATACATACATACATTTATTCATTAAATTTGCCATGTAGGCAGCACATAGGTTAGGTAGCTTTGTGGGCTGGGCATAGACATTGATGAGGCAAATGATTATGATACAAAAATAATAAAGATGGGAGGAGACAGAAAGCACCCGCCGATCCTCTGCTTCTCTAAAACATTGTTCTTAAAAAACGCATATACAGAGGTATTAACCCTGTTACAATTTAAAATACCATATATTTGGACTAAAAAGTCCATATAATTATAAAACACAATTTGTACACAAATTGGAGGCGATAAACCTCTACAATCCTTCCCCAAGTAATTTTCTTGCAACTTGCAGGCATTCCTGCAACCGCAATCCGGCGCTCCAAAAAAGAATTCTATAATTCTTGTTTTTACACGAGTCAATTATATGATCACAGTACTTTCTTTCCAGCACCAGAGCAGCTACCTGCAGAGGCCACTCTAGGCTGTCAATACAAGTCGGGTCCCTAAGGACCCGACTATCCATATTATTCTCCACGAAACTGTCAATAAACCCTTCCCTGAGATAGAAGAACATATTTTCTTCATCACTTTCACTGGGAGGGGCCTCAACTCCCTTGCTTGGTGGCACACATTCCACTGACAAGGTTATCTTCTTCCCACCTCCGGTGGAACACACCCTAACCATCTATTATCCTCAGGGGTAATTGTCCTTTGCGGGTTATTGTGCGGGGGTGGGGTGGCAAATGTCCTAGATTCATATATGCATACATATATACATACGTACATACATACATTATTACATTATAAATATACATATGCATTATAAGTATATATATATATATTCATTCAAAATGTGACCGCGTGTGTACCGTTGGCGATTTTTTTCCCTCTGTCTTCCCTTCTCTGGATCTTTCCTTCTATATTTCCGACGAAGAGCTCCGCTCGAAACGTTACACCCTCCTTCTTTCCTTCTTTACTGAGCGTCCAATAATACTATATTTGTTCCACGTCCTCGCGTTGTTGTGTTTTCTCTTTGTGTTTTCATGTTTGGATTAACTATATATATATATATATATATATATATATATATATATATATATATAATATATATATATATACACATTATATATCTACATATATACATTATAAATTGTATATATCTATATATATATATATACATATATATATGTATACATATACATATGTATGTATATGTGTGTATATATTATACATTATAGATATATATATATATACATGTATGTGTGTATGTGTGTATGTATGAGCATATGTGTATATGCCTGCACGTATGCATATATGTGTGTGTATGTGTGTGTATGTGCATGTGTGTGTGTGTTTGTGTGTGTGTACACAATTATACTATTCTATTTTCGGTTTCAGCCAGAGGCTGTGACCATGTTGGGTGCACTTCCATTATTGCTTGCTTTGCTAACTTTACATTCATTTTTTCCGGCCCTGTCTACAGAATCTGTCCTGGTGAAGTAAGTGAGTGGGTCAGACAAATCTGCTCTTCTTTGTGATGTGGTTTCAAACGGCACATCAAATAAAAGTTTAATCGTTTTTTGAACAAATTCACATCTACACCTCTTATATCTATGAGGCCTTTTGGCAAGGTATTCAAAAGAAGTCCTTTCAACCTCAAAGTGTTACAGTATTGGATTCATACTCTTGACAGAGAAGAAGGTCTTTGTTACTATCCAGTGGCATCCAGTTCGCTCCGTGGTATAACTTTCAATCCCAATGCTGGTGCTAGACCCCCGCCCCAAGGTCTCCATATTTATCATTGCATATCTTTCGTATTGTATCTCCAGCGAGTTGAGTTCCAGCTCTTTTAGCCTATACAGAAGGCAATCATTTTGGTGTAGTGACTTTGGGTTGCTGCTAATTTGACACTTTATGGCGACCATAATTAGAAGCAGTAATCGAGACGACTGAGAACGAATGTTCTCCCTAGAAGAATATATATGCCTTTTCAACGAAGATTTGGAGTACCTAATTCTTGGTTTTCCTTAAACTGGATTACCATACTCTTGTATTACATTACACCTTTGTATTCCCTTGGGGTACGTCGTTTTGATATATATAATATATATATAATTAATAATATCAAAGGGTAATCAGAAATATTTAAAATTTCGTTTACCAGTGGCCTAGTACACTGTATTTATATGAATAATATTTAGTCTACTGACTAAATTTTTTACACGCTAAGCCACTGGTAATGGGAATTTCAAACATTTCTGATTACCCTTTGATATTACTAATTATTGATAATTTTTTTCTGGATAATTTTCAAATCGAAAAACCGGCATTTTATTTACTGCCGACAAAGAATAATTGAAAAATTTGAATATATAAGCACGGGGCATATACTGGATTGCCTCGTGTATATGTATTTAATCTAAGGTGTACCTGCTAAAGAAGACTTCGCCTAAAAAAAGTCTGAAACCATTGGTTCAGGAGTTAGATGGTAAATGTTTTTATGCTTCATTTCCTTCGAAATTTTATCCCTAATAGAGGTTTGGAATTTAACTGTCCTCTCTAGCGGGCAAGGAATCCTATGATGGATGCCTCCTATGTGTTAAATGTACACTGTATATATATATATATAATATATTATATATATATATATATATATACACATAAAACACGTACATATACATATATACACACATTCATACACATACATATACATCTCTCTCTACCAATCTCTCTCTCCTCTCTCTCTCTCTCTCTCTCTATATATATATATATATATATATATATATTTGGCAGTGCCCCAGCATGGCCACAGCTCGTGAGCTGAAACTAGATAATATATATATATATATATAACTAGCAGTATCGCCCGGCGTTGCTCGGGTTTGTAAGGGAAATAACTATATAAGCATTTTTAGAGAGTTACTTCCCTTATAGATGCCAATTCGGGCTTTCTTAGCCATTTCTGTTTTGGTGTCTTCAAGCCATGAAGTCATTGTTCTAAAAGAACGCTGGTCTCCTTGACAACGCTTTACGACGTTGATTTCCTTACACTCCCTTCCCCACAGCTTCACGAGGGAGGGAAGAAGGGGAGAAGCAAACAGGTGCAGGTGTGACCATGGACGCCAACTCCGCCGCCATCGACACACGAAAAGTTATGCATTAAAATGGAATAAAAAATGATGTTAAATTATTTTTAAAATCGTAGACTCATCGTAGACGCGCGCTAATACTCAGACGGGCTCGATATGAATCACGACTATAAGATACCCGAATTTGGTTAAACTGCACCGCAAAATGTGGGAGTAGTTAGGAATCTAAATCGAAGGGGACAGACACTCACACAACTACAGTTTTATATATATATTATATATATATATATATATATATTTTTTTTTTTTTTCTTTTCAAGTTTCAGCTCAGAGCTGCGGCCATGCTGATGCACCGCCGTTATATATATATATATATATATATTTTATATATATATATATATATATATATATATATTTTTTTTTTTTTTATTTCAAGTTTCAGCTCAGAGCTGCGGCCATGCTGATGCACCGCCGTATATATATATATATATATATATATATATATTATATATATATATATATATATAGTATAACACTTCAAAAAGTTTTCTAACTGTAACATCACAATTTCCTTATACTGTAGTGTCATTTTTCTCTTGTTTTAGAGCTAGAACACGTCTGGGCTTTAATTATCCTTTCGATGAAATTAGATGAGTACCATTCCAGTCACACACTTGAACGATTGAACGTCGGGCATATATCACACATAACATCAATGCATTTTAGTTTAGCAGCTTAAGTCAGAATAACCTATTGGTTTCACAACTCACACCTGTACAAGTTCACACTGTGCATACAGATTTCCAATGAGCCAGTCACAGGTGTAATGCAGCGAACGGTTAATGAAAAAGATAATTATCAATAAAATTGTATCTTATGCCTTTAGTTTCTCTTAGTATCTGTGAAATGATAGGGAAACCGAACTCTCGGCTCAACGGGTGTCAGCCTGTCCATCTGCATAGTTGTGTATAATTTACATACCACAGAAAACACTATAGAAAACTTTGTTGATCTGTCGTATGATAGTAGTATTAGTAGTAATAGCAGTAGTAGCCACAGCCGTCGTAGTCGTTGTCGTAGTGCTAGCAGCAGCAGTTGTAGTAGTCGCCGCCGCCGTCGTCGTAGAAGCAACAGCAGTAGTTGTAGTTTTGCTCAGAAATCAGCTCGATCAAGCAGACAAAATGGTCAAGAGCAACACGGTTACGATCAGTCTGTCTTTTAATCAGGTGTAATTTATCTAAGACAATACAGTAAAATGTGTTCAATTCTTTATAAGATAGTAGCAGTATAGCCCGGCGTTGCTCGGGTTTGTTTTCTTTTCGACCCTTTAGAATTGGAATTTTTGAAAAGTAAAAATGTTGCATTATGTAGCTTGTTATTCTCTTTAAGTGAACATTTTTCTGGGTTGAAATACACCGAAAAATGGCGACACAGCAGTAAAAAAATCGTAAAAAATAGGGATTTTCATAGAACCCCGCCACCTTTTAATGTAAATAATTTTTGGTCTTAACATGGTCCGATTTGAATTTTATCTACTACGGAATGAAGAGTAAGCCTTCTTCTATCATACTCTCAATTTTGGTCAACTTGCGCTGCAGGGTCTCGGAGAGATAGTGTTAGTTGAAGGCTACCAAACCTGCCACACACACACAGACAACTTCAGCTTTATATATATAGATTAGGTTTGATCTGAGGTTGATTTATCGCTGTTATTGCAGCAGCTCTAGGGGCTGGGATCTTTACCTTTTGACGTACAGATTTAAAAAATAATTTTTTGTAACTAAGCACTTTCAAATTTCGGACACTGGTAGAATGTGTCATATAAAACATGTATTACTCTTAGCATTTTTGAGAAAAACTTATATTTACGAAGTAATTTCACGTCAAAGTAGGCCTATTTCGGTAATTTCAACCAATCAATGACTTGTATTCAGCTGAATAAAATTACTGCCGTTGTTTATCAACAACTATCGGCGGTGTATTTTTCGTTTGTCACTGTTATTTATGACAACCATAACCCTAATCATGTTAGCACAGATCGGCAGACGGTTATATCAACCCTTGTAGTTGGCTGGTACTTAATTTTATCGATCCTGAATGACGAAAGACAAGATTAATCTTGATGAGATTTGAACTCAGAACGTAAAGAGCCATAACAAATACCGTTAAAGTATTCTACTCCTACGTCCGAACGATTCTGCCCATCCCTGCCCTAAATATACACTGACAAAAATACTAATCTTTTAGTGTAATGTTTTAATAGCTTGCCCTGTCAGCTGGGGACAAACAATTCGATTTTTGACTGAAAGACCTTTTTTAAATACTGTAGTTTTCTTTCAAGCTGTATGTATGTATGCAGGCATGTATGTATGTGTTTGTTTATATGTATGTATATATATATATATATTATATATATATATATATATATATATATAATATATATATATATATATATATATATATATATATATATATATATATATAATATATATATTAATGTATGTATGTATGTGTGTGTGTGTGTGTGTGTGTGTGTGTGTGTGTGTGCGTGTGTATGAATACTATGAAATATTGATTTCCTACATTGATATACAGTTGTAACACATTTAGTACAATAACAAGAGAATAAAGTGGTGACTGAATCGATTTTACCACATATTAAACACTAAATACTATGAGGAATTTCATCTGACGCTCCATTGTCTCAAGTGCTGGCTTCATTTCTGGCACAAGGCCATATAATTATATGAAAGTAAGGAATAGTATGTGAGTACGATTTTGTACCTCGTATGTTTTTTAAGAGTGCTTGTGGTGTTAGAGAAGTGAAATAACATGGCGTTCTGTAGGCTTCGTTCACCTGATAATTACTGTTTTCCTTACGTTAGAATTTTTTGTAGGTTGTTCGATCTGTTAGGAATAACAGACAAATCTCACCCCCCAAATTATCTATCATTTAAAATGAAGAATTACACATTGGATATCGTAGCACCGAAACGCTAAAAAAATTTAGGAAGTAAGAAGCCGGAATGGTCATGGATGGAATGCTTAAATAATAGGTTTAATCGATCGGTCACAAACATATGAACAGAACAACTAAAGCAACAACAACGGCGGTAACAATAATAACAACAGCAAGAACACATCCCTTTAATGCACTCCCCCTTCACTCATAATATTGGTCTTCCTTTGACAAATATATTTCAAGGGACAGTGAGTGAGAAATTATGACATTAGTGTCTTCCGTAACAAGTTTGGGCGGCATTAATCAAATGAATCTTTGGCTTTCATGAAACCAGTTCGCTGTCTTGGATGACTTTTAGTTCCACGATTCCTATCATTTTCGTCTTCACTTTTACTCATCTGCGAGACGGCGAGCTCGCGGAAACGTTGCCGCGTTGGGCAAAATGCTTAGCAGCATTTCGTCCGTCTCCACCGGCTTCCGCTTCGCCTTTCATCTTTCGGGCTCAATAAAATAAGTACCAGATGAACGGTGGGGTCGATGTAATTGATTTAACCCCTTCCCTCAAACTGTTGGCTTTATGTCAAAATTTGAAATTACTATTACTCATCCGCCTGTTGATGGATTAGGAGATTCGTTAAAGGGCCGGAATAAACTTTGGTATTTGTTCCTACTCTTTCCGATCCGAGTTCAAATGCCGCCGATGCCGACTTTGCCTTTCATTCCTCTAAGGTTGATAAAATAAAGTAACAGTCAAGTACAGAGTGGGTAGGACTGAAGCAGATTTAGTCGACAAAGCCCCTCCTCTCAAGATTGTTGGCCTTATTCTTAAATCAGAAATCATTATTACCCATCAACAAAGCGATGAATTGGCAGCATCGTTAGAAAAACATTTTTTGCCACCCTTTACGTTTTGGGTTCTAACCCTACAGAGATCAACTGGGGTCAATAAAGTCAAGTACTGGGATCAGTATTTTCTCTGCAAGATTTCTAGCTTTGTCCCCATTTAAGAAATCCTTATTACTAATCTCCGAGGAATTCCAACCGCGTTTCGTAGTTTGCTACATTTCGTCCGTTCTTACGTTCTGAGATCAAATTCCGTCGAGGATGACATTGCCTTTCATCTTTCCGGGGTCGATAAATTAAGTACCAGTGAAACACTGGAGTCGGTGTAATTAACTAGTCCTCTTTCCCAAAATTTCAGGTCTTGTGTCTTTAGTAGAAAGGATTATTATCTTTAGAAGGAGTGTGATTAACATGGCTGCTTGAACGCCGAGTTAAATACCGATTGTATTTACTTTTGCCCCTTTATATTTTGGACTCAGATTCTGCTGGGATCAATAAACAAACCCCGGTCGTGAACCGAGCATCGAATCACCCAAATACTCACCATCTTCCATAAAATGCGTCACTGTGTTCTAAAGCGAGGAGTCATTATTAATTTATCTTTAGAAAGGTGTTAAAGTATTTTAGTCCGGTTAACTTTCTCAGCTACAATAAATAACAGATGTCAGAAAAAAACAGAGAGAAAAAAAATGCGAATCGAAATATTCATGATTTATATTTTACGTAATGGTGATGGAGTGACAGAATCGATGACCAATGGTTGATGAGTCTTGTGGTATTTAGTTACATTTATTCTCTGAGTTCAAATCATACGATAAAATGGAAGCACTCCGTCGGTTACGACGACGAGGGTTCCGGTTGATCTGAATCAACGGAACAGCCTGCTCGTGAAATTAACGTGTAAGTGGCTGAGCACTCCACAGACACGTGTACCCTTAACGTAGTTCTCGGGGATATTCAGCGTGACACAGAGAATGACAAGGCCGGCCCTTTGAAATACAGGTACAACAGAAACAGGAAGAAAGCGTGAGAGAAAGTTGTGGTGAAAGAGTACAGCAGGGATCACCACCATCCCCTGCCGGAGCCTCGTGGAGCTTTAGGTGTTTTCGCTCAATAAACACTCAGAACGCCCGGTATGGGAATCGAAACCGCGATCCTATGACCGCGAGTCCGCTGCCCTAACCACTGGGCCATTGCGCCTCCACAATACGATAAAATAAGTACTAATGAAATCCTGAAGATCAATATTATGGTCTATTCAATAATCTAAAAATTTGTCACACTAATATATATTAGATGTTGTTACATTGTATTTAACCAGAGAGCGTTGTATTGACTAGGACGGTTTATGAGCACAGTTGCTTGATACTCAAACTAAGTACATTACCTTATTTAATTACGTATATCTACGTTAGTCTCTGTCTGTCTGTCTCTCGCTATCTATCTATCTATCTATCTATCTATCTATCTATCTATCTATCTATCTATCTATCTATCTATCTATCTATCTATCTATCTATCTATCTATCTATCTATCTTTCTATATTATATATATATATATATATATATATATATATATATATATATATATATATATATATGCATATACATATACGTATAGATAAATAAACATACACGTATACATACATACACACATAAACACGCGCGCGCGCACACATTTGTATATATGATCGCCATGTTGATTCGCTAGCTTCTGCACGCATTTTTTTTCTCTCCTTTTTTCTCTCCGTGTTTCTTTTCTGTGTATCTTTCTGTTGAAGAGCGTAGGCTCGAAACGTAAAAGACTTGTTTTATTTATATTCCTGAGCGCCATACTAATACAATTGTTTGTTTGTATTCCACCTGCCTTCGTCTTTTGTTTATTTTCATAAAGCTTCCCGTTATATATATATATATATATATATATATATATATATATATATATATATACACACAGTCGTCTTGATAGATCGTTAGCCACTACACACATTTTTTTCTCTCCTTGTTTCTCCCCTTGTTTTTTCTGTGTCCCTTTCTGAAGAAGAGCGTAGACTCGAAACGTAAAAGACTTTTTCTATTCCTGAACGTTATACTAATGCATCTGTTTGTTTTGTACACACCTGTCTTCGTCTTTTGTTTTTTTCGTAAACTTTCCCTATATATATATAGTCAAAAGCAGAAAAACACAAATTTCAAATATATATTTCTTTACTACCCACAAGGGGCTAAACACAGAGGAGACAAACAAGGACAGACAAACAGATTAAGTCGATTACATCGACCCCAGTGCGTAACTGGTATTTAATTTATCGACCCCGGAATGATGAAAGGCAAAGTCGACCTCGGCGGAATTTGAACTCGGAACGTAACGGCAGACGAAATACGGCAACGCATTTCGCCCGGCGTGCTAACGTTTCTGCCAGCTCGCCGCCTTAAATTTCAAATATAGTACATAACTTAATTTTGCTCAGCATCTGTTTTATTGGTAATAAATATTTATACAATTATATAATTAAGTTATACAACTGATTTTTTAAATTTAGAGATGATGTTTACCTTTATCGTTGGGGAAAAATGGTACTCAATAAACTGCAACTGATTTAAATACAAATGAAACAAAGGAAAGAGCACACAAATTCATAAGGTGTAGAACTATGCATAATTAATTCTGTATAGTATTCAACAAAATGATTCCATAGTATAGTATTAAAATGAAATTATTTCGACAAAAATTACTACACGTTCCAAAACACACCATTTCATACCGGTTTCATTTCTAATGTGGGATATTCATTGTAATGTCCATGTTGATTTTTCTTGTCTTTTTTCCCCCTTTTTAAAAAAATTATATATATATATGTCGCCATGATAGATGGTTAGCCACTAAACACATTTTTTCTCTCCTTGTTTCTCTCCTTGTTTTTTTTCCGTGCCCCTTTCTGTAGAAGAGCGTAGGCTCGAAAGGTAAAAGACTATTTCTATTCCAGAGTAACAGTGGCGGCTCGTAGATAAAATTAGTGGGTGGGGTGCTTCTTAAGAAAATTTTTAGCTGTCGTTTTAATTTTGTGTAAAAGGAAACAAACACATAGAAAGAAAATTTATACATAAACTTGATCGGTTCGCACTTTAGCCACTGCCAGGTAGTGTGTTTAATTTGTTCACTGAACACCGCCGCGAATTCCCCCTTGTTTTTCAAAAATCCCCTCTAAATCACAAAATAGGGAGTGGCGGGATCTGCTCTATTTTTCAAGTCCTGACAGCAACACTATAGCTGGAAGCAGGATACAAATCTAATTCTACACTTTATTACATTCTAGAATATAAACATATTCTTAACCTCAATACATATGGATTCAAAAAGAAAGTCTACCTTTCACCAGCACACCAGGGTTAGCATTTCTCTCTCTCCCTAGCGTGCAGCTTCCTATCTCGGACATGTGAGCATGCCCACAACAGCCAAACACCACGTCGCTAGAACTGTGAAGCGCACGGTTCTATTCAACGATTTTTGTACCATTTTCATAAACTGGGGGATGGCTACTGACATTAAACTTAAGGATTAAATAATGTAGAAGTATAAAGAAAGAATTAAAGAAAAAAAAAAGACTCATTATATTGAATGTTATCGATAATACTGAGTGGAAATAGGGGATGCTGCGGTTCCGTAGTGCCTATACACTAACCGCCACTGACCAGTAATCACGTGAAGCCGCAGGTTTTACATCAGTGTCCCTCCCCAGGAAGAATGCTGTGATAACAATGGTTTTATCGCGTGCTCTGACACGAAATGAGGGTATTTCCGTGCCCATGCGCTCAAATGGATTGTCATCACATACTCTAGTTAACCCTTAGCGGTGAATCTGACAGATACTATTACTCCGGGTCAGAGTAGACCTGGAAACAATAGTGACTAAGAGATGGTTTTACATTCCTCGGGACAATGGAACCCAGGAATCAGAGCCCCGCTATGGGATGCAGTTTAAAGTCATACCCATGCCATCTAGGCAGGAAGGAAGGAAGGTTAACAAGGGTACATCAAGATGTAAGTGGACTTGAACAAACCTATCTGAGCATATGTATACTTAACCCACGATTTGATTTATTTATCTATCTATCTATCTGTCTGTCTATATCCAGTTTCGGTCGACCAAATTCCCTAACAAGCTATTATTAAGGAGACACTTGCTCAAGGCGCAGAGCAGTGAAACTGAAACCGCAACTATTTGAATGCAAAGCAGACGAAACAGAAGTTAAAATGTCACCATGGTTCGCTTTACTTCTCATCTTTGCATCTTCAGTATAGTTAAATACAATGTCAAACACTAGTGTACTCGATGCAAACAAAAAGCGCGATACCAAGTAGATAGATTAGTAAATAAATAAACAAATAAATAGATTAATGAAATCGCAGTGTTGCGTTTATGTTAGAACTCATGAATATATTCACTATTTTAACTGAATCCCTGGAAGTTGATGGTTTCCATCGCAATGTCGCCGCATATGAAAAATAACAACAAAAAAAGGGACCTGGATTGTCCTGTAGCTAATTGTCAGTCTATTCTTCCATAGCAATTCTAATGTACGTTTTCAACTTAGTGAAACCTAAGTCGTTGTATAAAATTAGCAACAAACAAGAAAATCAATAAACCGTCCTGTTCGTCTCGTTTAATATATATGTATATATATATATATAAATCGTCGGGTTTTGGGTTAAATACTATCACCGCTTTCCATCAGCAATGGAAACTATAAATAGTCTTGCAGTAAAGCCGACTGTGAAATGTTCAATATGTTACACTACGTTAATGTGACGAATACGCAGGAAAGACAGACCGTTAGCTTAAATGACTCTTCGCCATATAATCGCTCGTATTTCGCACCTGTATGTCACACACACATACACACACACATACACACACACATACACACACACACACACACACACGCGGGCACACACACACACATGCGCAAACTCAAATAAATATACGCATCAATATGCGTTTATGTGTGTGTCTGTGTGTGTGTATTTGTGTGTGAAGGCGCGTGGCTTAGTGGTTAGAGTGATTAGCTTACGATTGTAAGGTCGTGAGTTCGATTCCCGGCGGCACGTTGTGTCCTTGGGGCAAGACACTATTTCACGTTGCTCCACTCCACTCAGTTGACAAAAATGAGTTATACCTATTTCTTTACTACCCACAAGGGGCTAAACACAGAGAGGACAAACAAGGACAGACAAACGGATTAAATCGATTACATCGACCCCAGTGCGTAACTGGTACTTATTTAATCGACCCCGAAAGGATGAAAGGCAAAGTCGACCTCGGCGGAATTTGAACTCAGAACATAACAGCAGACGAAATACGGCTACGCATTTCGCCCGGCGTGCTAACGTTTCTGCCAGCTCGTATTTCGTACCTGTATGTCACACACAGATACACACACACGCGCGCGCGCGCACCTACCACACCCAAATAAGGTACCGGAGTGTGTTGCTAGGAGCCATCAAATGAAATATTAGGAGTCGCATGAGAACCAGTGATGTCTGCCACTTGACCAGCACTGGCAAGATGCAGCTGGCGGACACCAAAGGTACAATATATACCATGGTATCAAAATAACCATGGTATCAATCAAAACAAATATCGAACACACATTTAAAGCTTGCGTACCACTTAAGAAACAGTTGATCGTTTTGAATAAATTGTATAACCGTTAAAGTAACTGTGTGTCGCAAACACATAAAAAATATTTATGTACTTTAGAATAGAAAGAGAAGGAAGGACAAAAAGGTGGGTAGAAGGTGAAAGTAACAGGAGAATGAGGGTGAGTAAGAAAGAAACAAAGAGAGAAAGAAAAAGACGGAGAAAAAAGGAGAAGATGTGATGCACATTGAAAGGTAAGCATTTGAGATTAATTTATTTCTGGCATCTTTGACCACATTCAAGAAAAACTCCTTGAGAACTCTTCACTGAATTTTGAATAGGCTCGTGTTCTGAAAGTTTTTCAGAGAAATGTGGAGGCATACCGGTTGTTTTATTTCCCTCTCAATACCATATTTGGAGGTGTAGCAAAAATACAGCGTACAACTCCTTTAGTAATGAGCACATTGTTGTTGTCAGCAATAAATCGATCAATAGATGAAATTGCATCCAGCAAAGAACGAAACTTGCTCCAGCTGAAAAAAAGGTTGAATATTTTATGATCATTTTGGTGTAAATGGGTCACTACTTCATCATCTATAATCCTCATTATAACAAGGGGTTTAGTGGGCTTTAAATTGAGGTAGTACTTTTGGTGTCCGCCAGCTGCATCTTGCTAGTGCTGGTCAGGTGGGCAGACATCACTAGTTCTCATGCGACTCCTAATCTTTCATTTGATGCCTCCTAGCAACACACTCCGGTACCCTATTTCAGTTGATGGTATTAATACTGCATCTGTAGGCGAAAGACTCCGGATAAAGCTTCCTAAGAAGTCACTAGCAAGAGCAGAGAAACCTGGTTAGGTCAACAGTCTAGTGTTTAGGGGTAATGCGTGTTTCAGGTAGGGGCACACAGTAATGGCTAACAGTTTGGAGAGGAATGGGTACCACCAAGCTAACTTGTAACATTCATGATGATGACAACCAGACCAGAACTCATTGCGGGGTTAACATCAAAGAGTGAACAGGCTTTAATTTCGCAGAATCACAGAGGGTAACAGAAAACCGAGAGAAGTCGCAAAATCTGGTTGCGGCGTCATCAATGAATCCCAACAACCACACGGTTATGGAATAGGCAAGCAGGCAGGCAGGCAGGCAGGAAAGAAGCAAGGAAGGTTAACAAGAGTACATCAAGACGTAAGTGGACTTGAAAAAGCTTCTCTGAGAATATGTATATTTAACGTACGATGTGTTGTATTTATCGATTTGGGCTGTGTCGCCATTTACATAGATGAGGATGTTTGAAGGAATCTATATTTGAAATCAGAGGATCATTAAGAAATCTTATTGTTATTTGATTTGTTCCTATGTAATCACTTCTCATTTATTCCATTCACACAATACTTTAAAACCATTTTCAATTAAAAGTCGCTGTTTTTTTAATACTAAATGAAATATTTAGTTTAAAAATATTCTTCGTGGTGGTATAATTGAGCCTTAAGGCGGCGAGTTGGCAGAAACGTTAGCACGCCGGGCGAAATGCTTAGCAGTATTTCGCCTGCCGTTACGTTCTGAGTTCAAATTCCGCCGAGGTCGACTTTGCCTTTCATCCTTTTGGAGTCGATTAAATAAGTATCAGTTACGCACTGAGGTCGATATAATCGACTTAATCCGTTTGTCTGTCCTTGTTTGTCCCTTCTGTGTATAGCCCCTTGTGGGTAGTAAAGAAATAGGTATTATTGAGCCTTCGCTGACTCTCCATGAAGAACACAAGAAGTAGTAGCAAGAAACAGTGACTAACAACGCCTTGTTTATAAACGACAAATCGTTACACTCTGTCTGCCTCTTAACCCTTTGTATGTCCAAATACTTTTCGTAAGTTTATCCTAAACGCCCATGCTTGTTTTCAAACTTTTATAACTTTTAGTTAGCCTTTGTTTCATATGTTGTGATTAATATAGATTTTTCTTTTCGTAAGTCTTAAGTTACTCTAACAGTATCTGTCAGATTCCCAGCTAAGTGTTAACTCGAATATGTGATGACAATCCACTTGAGCGCGGAAACGCGGAAATATCCCGACTTGATGTTAGAGCACGCAGTAAAACCACAAGGAGTGCTGTCACAACATCTTTCAAGGAGAGGAACACTCTGATGTAAAACCTGCAGTTTCACATGATTAATGGTAATCTCGATTCAGCTTGTCACTAGGTACTAATCACAGAGATTCAGTGTGTTACTAGTGTTGTAAAAACGTTTATCACCAGTTACTCTGGTGGTTGAAACAAATTGGAAATGTGTATCGTATACGATGTATGAACGCCAGGGAAACATATGCTGCGTCTCACATGTGATACGTAGGACAGGCAAAGGGTTAGATATTGATTATCTCGTGCGTTCTGTTTACTAAATTCTGTAGCAGACTAGATTTGAAAGATACATACCACAAGATTCCACACAATGGCGTGATTGATATTGCAAGTACTTTTCAAAGAGTGATGGATGGTATAATTACTGAGAACGCTGACACTGATATCAAAGCAATTCACACCTATCTTGACGATGTTATTATCACTGGCAAAACGATTGCAACTTGGCGCGATTTATTTCAGCCACTAAGAAACTTAACATTACATTGAACATTTACAAAAGTTATTTTGCCAAACACGCCTGTTATTTGTTACAAAGTAGAAAATTATTCCTTGCAATCTGATCTGGAAAGTTTGAAAGCTCTTATTGATAACCCAACGCCGAGCTTTGCTAAACAACCACAGACACTAATAGGCTTGTTAAGTTATCACTCTTGATGGGTGTCTCATTTGTTGGCAGTAAAACAGATACTACAAAACCACTTTTCATTGCAAAAATGGACACTTAAATGCTATTTATCTTAATAAAACTTCAATAGTCTCTCTCCAGCTCTTTCTCTCATATATATTATCTAAAATTCTACTACATATTCCGACTGTTGCTTCTTGGAATATATTTTCTGGTGTTCTCCTATATTATAAATTTGTCGTTTCTTTATCTAGAAGTCTTTCTTGCTTTGAATAAATATCCCCAGTCATTAAGAAGTAGTCTATGGCTATCGTAGAAAGTATCTGAAAATGTAAACTTTATTTTTACTTCGAGACTATTTTACATTAATCACTGCTTAACAAACGATCTCATTTATATTTAATTACAAAATTAAAAGAAATGTAAAGGATAGAAATATTATTTATTGGTGCTTAAAATTATTGCTCTATAATTCATAATGGTAAAGTCAACATCTGAGTTGTTCTCGGCAGATGTTCCTCCGTAACGACTTTTGTATCATCCTGAAGCGACTTGATATTAAATTTTATAACTTGACATATTCCTAAAAGGATGCTAAAATATAAATTTACGACGAATGTTAAAGTGTTGAATTGAAATCACGACCTACTCTCCTTTCCTTGCAAAGCTGATCTGTACTGCTATCTGGGTATCTCAGTGTTGACCGTTGTCATTATGTAACTTTATTTGTTATTTCTTTGTGATTGTAAGTGAATACATATTCGAGGAGGCTGGTAGCGATCTGCGTCGGAAAGACTATACTATTTGGAAAAAAAGTTTCAGAAAGAGTACAGCGAAACTGCCGTAGGGAGTTCTTCTTCAGGATTGAGATGATCGGAGATGGAAAAAAAGGGTGGGGAAAGACAGCAGAATTTTGCACCTTCTATATTTGTGCAGTTGGATGAAACTGATAGGAAAACGTTTACGTATGTAGGCAGGAAGTAGTCGGAGAGAAAAATAAGGTGAGAGGCAGAAGGAAAGAGAAGTGAAAAGAAGAGAAGCGATCTAAGGTGAAGTGAAAGAAAAACTGAGATGAGAAGGGAGCTGTAGGATAAGATTGGGATTACTGAACTAAAAGGGGGAGATGCTGGAGGGAAAAATCGTTTATTTGGACTTGTTGGTTTTGAGTTTGAAAACGAAGCGTTGTTCCTTCCGTTTCTTTGGGTACGCAGATTCATGATGTGGCGACAGGTTGATCTGGCATACATAGTAGTGTGGTTGGAATGTAGTCACGAAAGCTATAAAGAAGGCAACGGCCTGTTTTCCCAATGTAAAATGCACTTCCAAAGTTTGCTGGCAATGCAATATATGAAGTTGAGAGATTACACCAGAAGTTTTGTGTAATGCGGTACTATGACCTAGGTGCACTGATGGTTGTAATTTTGTTGATATAGGAACAAGTGTTGCGTTGACTGAGAGCGCGTTTAAAACTATCTCATTGTTCATGGCTGGGAACTACGAAGTTTTTAACTAAGGATCTGTCGAGGGTTCTAATTTTCTTACGGCGAAGAGAGTTGCTGAGGGGAAAATCAGAGCTAGATAGTGGGATTTAGAGGTTGTAGATGAGTGATCCTGATGTAATTCTCCTTTCTCACGATTTCTTGGATCTTGACAAGGTTCCCTGCGCCACTGGAAGAGAAGCTTCTCCATAGCATTATGTTTCCCCCACCATGCTTGACGGAGGGCACAGTGTTCTTCGGTTTGTATGCTTCTTTCTTCCTCCAGACGTATTCAACATCCATATGGCCAAATAACTCCAGCTTTGTCTGATCAGATCACAGGATGGTTGACTAAAAGCTGGGATCCTGCTTCAGATGACCTCCAGCAAGGGCCAGGTGAGCCTCCAGATGTTTCTTCCTGAGCAGCGACATCTTCCGAGGCCTACGTCCATGGAGACTTCCTCTGTGCAAGACTCGCCCAATAGTGGACCGCGACTCCTTAGTCCACACAGTTTCTGTCTACCACGTTCCCTAAGGCATTGATCGACCTGGTGATGTACTAGAAGACACTTTCCCGAATTGCTGCGCTGTTGTACTGAACTCGAAACCACGTGGTTACAAGGCAAGCTTCTTAACTACAAGCATGTGTGTATGCATGTATGTATGCATGTATTATGTGTGCATGTATGTATGTATTATGTGTGCATGTATGTATGTATTATGTATGCATGTATGTATGTATGCATGTATGCATGTATGAATGCATGCATGTATTATGTGTGCATGTATGTACGTATATTATGTGCATGTATGTATGTATTACGTATGCATGTATGTATTATGTGTGTAAGTATGTATGTATGCATGTATGTATGTATTGTGTAAGTATGTATGTCTGCATGCATGTATGCATGTATATATGTATTATGTGTATATGTATGTATGCATGTATGTGTGTATGTATGTATGTATGTATGTATGTATTATGTGTGTATGTATGTATACATGTATGTATGTATTATGTGTGTATGTATTATGTATGTATGCATGTATGTATATATATTATGTATGTATGTGCATGTATGTATGCATGTATGTATGTATTATGTATGTATTATGTATGTATGTATCTATGCATGTAGTTTACTATTCCGTTAAGGTAAGATTAATAAAAAAATGTACTCCATCCAATGAGAGATCCAAATATCATTTAATGTTCATTGCATAAAGATAAGAGCTACAGACAGTTTCTTGCATGGAAAACACGTGGCTAGACAGGTTTATATAACGTGACTTATATCTCCAAGCAATCCACGGGCTTTGAGCACATGTTCTGTTTGGTCTATTTGAAGATCAGAGCACCGAGAACAGACCATGTGCTCAGAGCCTCAGAATTGCTTGGAGACACAAGGCACAATATCAGAACCTGTTTGGCCACGTGTATTCATAGCAAGAAACTATTAGCAGCTCTTATCTTTGCGCAGTGTACATTAAATGAAATTTATACTTGTATGTATGTATGTATGTATGTATGTATGTATGTATGTATGTATGTATGTATGTATGTATGTATGTATGTATGTACGTATGTATGTATGTTTGTACTATGTATGTGTGTATGTATGTATATATGTATGTGTGTATGAGTTTATGTATGTATGTGTTTATGTACGTACGTACGTATGTATGTATGTACGTACGTATGTATGTATGTATGTATTATGTATGTATGTATTATGTATGTATGTACGTATGTATGTATGTTTGCATGTATGTGTGTATGTATATATGTATGTGTGTATGTGTGTATGTATGTATGTATGTGTTTATGTACGTATGTATGTATGTATGTATGTATGTATGTATGTATGTATGTATGTATGTATGTATGTGAAGACGTGTGACCTAGTTAGGGTGGTAAATTCATGATCATAAATTCGGGATTCGATTCTTGCACCGAATGATGTATTGTGTAATTTAGAAAAGCGTTTTATTTACGAATGCTCCTAACTATCCAGCTGAAAATGGATATCAGCCAGGTGTTGGTGCAGTCACCCTCCTCTGCAGCTGTCACATTCTCGATGTTCTGATGGGTCGATGAGTGGGTATGTATGAGTGGGCCGAAAGGGTATGTATTTCCGCATGCGACTACATTAGAGAAAGCGTATTATGCTTGTTAGCTAGTCACATTCGCTTGCGAACAATGGCTACAGTCATATATATACATACATATATACATACATACATACATACATACATACATACATACATACATACATACATACATACATACATACATACATAGGCGCAGGAGTGGCTGTGTGGTAAGTAGCTTGCTAACCAACCACATGGTTCCGGGTTCAGTCCCACTGCATGGCATCTTGGGCAAGTGTCTTCTGCTATAGCTTCGGGCTGACCAAAGCCTTGTGAGTGAATTTGGTAGACGGAAACTGAAAGAAGCCCGTCGTATATATGTATATATATCTATATGTATGTATGTGTGTGTGTGTGTGTGTGTGTGTGTGTTTATGTGTCTGTGTTTGTCCCCCTAGCATTGCTTGACAACCGATGCTGGTGTGTTTACGTCCCCGTCACTTAGCGGTTCGGCAAAAGAGACCGATAGAATAAGTACTGGGCTTACAAAGAATAAGTCCCGGGGTCGATTTGCTCGACTAAAGGCGGTGCTCCAGCATGGCCGCAGTCAAATGACTGAAACAAGTAAAAGAATAAAAAGAAATAATAAAAATACATACATACACACACACACATACATACATACATACATACATACATACATACATACATACATACATACATGTATATATACATAAAGACAGACACAATGACATGCACAAATACACATACGTGTTTGTATGTTCATATTTGCATCTGCACATATATTCTGTATGTGTGCGTGTGCATGTGAGTATATCTATTTGTCTGTCTATCTAGCTGTATATGTATGCATGTATATATATATATATATATATATATATATATATATATATATGTGTGTGTGTGTGTGTGTGTTTATAGGGAGAATTCACGAAGAAAACAAAAGACGAAGACAGGTGGTGTAGAAAACAAACAGATGTATTAGTATTACCCTCGGGAATTGAAAAAGTCTTTTACGTTTCGAGCCTACGCTCTTCTACAGAAAGGAACACAGAAAGAAACAAGGAGAGAAAGGAAAATGTGTGTAGTGGCTACTGATCTATCATGGCGACTGTCGGACAGAATATATATATATATATATAAATAGAATACAAAAAATGGGACAAGAACGCAACAGGCGATAGCATGACATCCAGACAGTCAGATGATACAAAAAGGGACAAGAAAAAACAGGCACAGGTCATTCGGAGTTTTCTTTCGTCAGTCGAGTTCCAGATTATCTTTGAGGTTTGAAAATGCACCTGAGTCTGAAAAACGTGAAGTCGTTTTCAAATGAATTTATTCACATACCAGACTAGTTTTGACATTTGGTTTTTGCTTATCAACGATACAAATGTATATAAAAAACAAGTGAGTTTGGAGTGTTTAAAATTACAAGTTAAAAATTTGACAAACATGTTTAAACCATCAAGTGTTCAAATGTTCACAGAAATTTCAATGAGTTTAACAGGGATAAATAATAATATAAGGGTAAATGTCTGGCGAAGACATTTACATTATTGAAAGGTCGGTCATATTGAGGTTTTATAACACAAGTGGAGAAGAAAAAAAAAGGAGAGGCGGAGGAGTGGCTGTGTGGTAAGAAGCTTGCTTCTCAACCCCATGATTCCAGGTTCAGTCCCACTGCGCGGCACCATGGGCAAGTGTCTTCAATTATATCCTCGGGCTGATCAAAGCCTTGTAAGTGGATTTATTATTAGTGTTGCTTAATATATTTTGCTAAAATTGCTGTTTCTTTTCAGATAACATGAGAAAAAAGTAATTAAGATACATTAAAATGACAGATCTGTTGGACTTTCAAAGAGGATAAATTGTTGGTATTCGTATGGCAGGCGCTAGGTAACGAAAACAGCCGAAATGTTAGGTGTACCAAGAACTAATGTCTCGAAAGTAATGACAGCCTTTGAGAAAGAAGGAAAAACCTCCTTGTCGAAACAAAACTCTGGAATAAAACCAACACTTTCAGATAGGGACCTCGAGAACCAGTTTCCACAAAAACTGTTCGCCGGGAGCTGCACAAAGCCGGAATTCACAGGAGGGCTGCAATCAGAAAACCACTACTTTCAAAAACAAATGTTGCAAAGCGTTTTGAGTGGAGTAAAAATCTACAGAATTAGTCCCTAAAGCAGTAGAAGAATGTTATTTTCTCGGGCGAGTCATCCTTTACCTTAAATCCGTCCACCGGCTGAATTTACGTGTGGAGACAGCCAAAAGAAGCATTTGACCATGACTGCCTTCTTTCAACTGTTAAACATGGAGGAGGATCTGTGATGATCTGGAGGGGGGCTATATTTTGGAAATCCGCCGGCCCAATGATTTTCCTTCATGGCAGAATTAATAGTCAAGACTAAGCATTTTATCTGATCAAATTCACCCTATGG
>NC_042998.1:179153362-179178362 GCF_006345805.1 Octopus sinensis
CGTAAACACACCACCTTCGGTTGTCAAGCGATGTTGGGGGCAAACAAAGACACAAACACACACATACACACACACACACACACACACACACACACACATACACACACACACACACACACACCACACACACACACACAACACACACACACACACACACACACACACACACACACATATATATATATATATATATATATACATACACATATATACGACGGGCTTCTTCCAGTTTCCGTCTACTAAATCCACTCACAAGGCTTTGGTCGGCCCGATGCTATAGTAGAAGACACTTACCTAAGGTGTCACGCAGTGGGACTGAAACCGGACCCGTGTGGTTCGTAAGCAAGATACTTACCACACCACCACTCCTACGCCTATAATTGCATACAAAAGTAACATATCAATACTTGTGTTACAGTGAAGCTTAAAGCAAAATGTGAACTCCAATTAAACCAAGATTTCGATGTTGTTTCATAATCCTAGTTGTGGCTATTGGCTGCCCCAATACAATGTTTTACGCTTACTCAAATAAAGTACGATATTCTTAAGATTTTGTACTGAACGTAGGTGAAATTGTAGATTTTAATACATTAGCTCAAACTGAACTAGTGTCGTAATTACTCATCATATTTAGGGCTCTATGCCAGTAGAACGTTGGCTGTATGTCGAAATAACAAATCGATATATTTATATTATAATTATGAAAGCTGTTATTAATTAGTTGGGAGTGTATAACATTTAGAAAGACAAAATAGTTATTAAAATTTACACTGTCAAGAAAATTCTTAAAATTTCTAATTTTAATTATATATATATATATATATATATATATATATAATATATATATATATATATATATACATATATATATATATGTAAGACATTGCAAAGCAACTAGAAGTTGGTCCAAGAACGTATGTTACATATCTGCACAAGCTTGGGTATTATGGACGAGTTGCTAGAAAAAAAACCCCTCCTCCAACCAATTAATATCATGAAAAGAAAGAAATGGGATAAGGAGATGTCAGAAAAATCCAGTTAATTTTGGGATAGAGTGATTTTCTCAGATGAATCCTGATTTGCATTATTTTCAGACAGTGGACGTGTTTGGTTGGAGCGTTTCAAATCAAGAATGTGATTTGAAACGCTCCAACCAACAGTGAAACATGGCCGTATCTCTGTAATGGTATGGGGAGCTGTCACCAGCTATGGTCGTTCTGAGCTGATCGAATGTGTTGAAAAAATACATCGAAATACTTAAGCAAGGACTACTTCCGATGTATTCACACTATAACATAACGAAAAATGAGTTTTTATTCATGGAAGATGTGGCTCCATGCCACACAGCGAAAAGGAATCAACAATGGCTTAATGAAAATGGGATCAAAAAGCTTCCTTGTCCGAACTAATCTCCTGACATGAACCCAACTGAAAACCTTTGGAGCATACTAGATAGAGCTATACGAAAAACTCGACAGAAACCTAAATCTAAAAATGAATTGTTTCGATTGTTGCGTGAAAAGTGGGCAGACGTTCCACAAGAGACAATCACAAAGCTCATCAATTCAATATCAAAAAGAGTTTCTGAATTAAAAACTGCAAAGGGAATGTCAGCTAAATACTAAAGTATGTAGTCCTACCTATCGATTACATTTCAATTGTTCGCTTTGTGTATTAAATAAATGATTTTGAAAATTAAAGGTGTCTATTTACTTCCTGCATGTCTGTGTATATATAGTTGGAATTTACAAAAAAAAAACGAAAGACGAAGACGGGTGTGTAAACAACAAACAGATGTAGTTTAACGCCCAGGAAGGTGAGACGGGGTCTTTTACATTTCGAGCCTACGCTCTTCAAATGAAAGGAACACGAGAAATAAAACAGAGAGAGAATTAAAAAAGCTTTAATGGCTAGCGGTCAGTCATGACGATGGCCGGACTTTCATTAAAATGTAGTTTTCAAACTTCTTTCATTATTAAAGATTTCAACCACAGGAAATTGATTTTAATACACTGCGAGATAATTAAAGTTCCCTCTTTGTCCTGTCCCTCTCTCTCCTCTCTCCCTCTTTCTCTCTCACTGACTCTCTCTCTCTCTCTCCCTCTCTCTCTCTCTCTCCCTCATATTCTCATACACTTCATTGCGCTACTACCTTCAGACATATCAATAAATGTTTTTCTCCTAATTACAAGTTCAATCCAGTATCAAATTATATTGATTTCAGCATCTGGGCCCTCGGAAAGGAAGCTTCGCTGTTTGAAGAGAATTGTGGAAAACGAACCCCGTTCGAAGGCTTCTGACGTTGCAAAACAGCTAGAAGTTAGTCCAAGAACGTGTTATCTTTGAAGAAATAAAAAGCTGAAGAAGAAAAGTGGTGTTAATTTACTTAATTTGTTTTCGACTCTAAAGTATTTAATTGTTGAACATAATGTTTTTAAGAATAACCATTATAGTAGACTGTTGTAGTACCTAATAAAGACTATAACATGAAATCTGTTATATATTTCCGGTACTTAATTCCTTTGCTGAGATTTCCAGTGTCTTTGTTATCGAATTTCATATGATAAAGAATATTATTTCTCATCTCCGTACATCTGTAATTGTATGATTATAAAATTAAAATGTACAAATATAGATAAGGATAGAAAGTAATGCAGAGGAAATAAGCTACACAATCACATATGTAAATATTATTTAGCGACTGACAGAAAACCGCCCGAAGGGTGATGTTTCTGCTAGTCTATATAATAAATTTGTATCAAACTGTGAAAGTGTTGTGTAAGCATAGTTATGGCCGATAGATCTTTTAATGAAATAAAATTAATTCAAATGTATCAACAGTACACAAGGAAACACCAATACTAAATTAATTTTCGATTTAATGTTCCGTTGGACTTCTACTATTACCTCGAAGCTCCTACTAGATCTTGCAATTAACAATTAAAATGTTTACAGTTGGATAGATAGACAAATATAACAAAATAATTTGACGAAAAATGTGAATTTTTAATTATTTTCTGAGATTTTACAAAAACAACAAAAATATTATTAAAAATATATATATTTTTTTAATACACGTCTTCGGCAGTTAGTGATCCGAAATTCTTTGATCGTGGCTAGTCCATCACAATCTTGATGCTGTTGCAAAAATTTCCAAACATTTGCGCAAGATGGTTCGCAGTTTTATCTGGAAGAAATGTTTCAAGCGTTTTATGTTTTCGATAAGGCCTCCAGGTTTCAAATTCATACAAAACAATTGTCAGACCCACCGTTTTATAAACCATCATATTAGGGCATGTCTTGATTCCGTCGCAACAAAAATCTCTTTTGCAGTTTCTTCGAGGGCAACATGCGAAAGATGAACACGATTTGAAAATTCATCGAATATAGTTTTATTTGTATAGTAGATAATTTTCAGGTAACAGAACTGGTTAAATTCGGAGATGTACTTCTTTCGAAATTGATTTTCTCTGTTACCCTGCGTTGAAAGTAAAAAAACAATTACAGCATGGAAGACATATAAGTCACACAAAACCAACATAAAGACTGTTAACTTAAACATTTGTTAGTGCTGAAATTTTCGTCGAGTTTACTGTGACCGAGTTACTGAAACAATTTCACTGTAATTCTCTGCAACAATATAATAAATCATAAATGCGCCCTTTTAAAGCCTAGCTAGGCTTATGGGCCCGGTTTCCCGGTTTCAATGCCGTATGTGTTCCCCAGCTGGGCGGGACGCCAGTCTATAGCAGCGTTACTCATTTTTGCCAGCTGAGTGGACTAGAGCAAGCAACGTGAAATGAAATGTTTTGCTCAAGAACACAACGCGTCGCCCGGTCCAGGAATCGAAACCACAATCCTACGATCATGATACTGACACCCTAATCACTAAGCCACGCACCTCCACCTGCAATAATATAAGAACTTGTTCAAAAAGATGGTCCTAAATTTGGATTTGAAAAGGAGGAGTTTCTGTTCCAGATGGAATTTGTACCAAAATTCCCGTTTCTGTGATATTTCTCACTAACCTAAAACTTTAATAAGTTTTCACAAATATGTCTGAAGTGGACTGTAGATCTTCCTGATTGCTCTCCGACGGTGCTGTCATTAAGAAACTGAAGCTCAGAAGTGTAGAAATTGGACCTTTCAGTACTTTTGTCTCCGAAGATTGAAAATACTCCCGTCATAATGATATTAGATAAAATTCCAGCTGGGATTTGTAGAACTAATTGTGACATAGTTGCAAAATAGAGAGTTTGAAGTAAGAAATATATCTCATACCCTTACAAGCTCTTCGAGACTGGTGAAATTGAGGCCCTTAATGTTCCATTTAAACTGTTGCTGGTCAACATCTGCAGAAATACTCGGTGATAGCGAAGGCCAGCATTTGAAACGTTGAAAACCTTCCGCAAAGTATCATGTGGTAGCAGATAGAAAGCCTTGACAAGTTCAGTTTTTGAGCGGTGCAAGTGAGTGAGACTGTAGCACAAACTATATTATGATATTGAGCATCATTATTCTGAGTCCCTATTTAGAGAAGGTATAGTATATTGTTTTGTTTAAAAATATACATAGTACACGAGTTTTTTTTGTTGTTAAGAGACAAGATTGGCTTGGCCTCTCTGGAAGATGTTCTTAAGGTCTCTGTTTCTGGAATCGATATAGGTTTGTCGTATGGCATCTAGGTTCAGATGATTCACAATTGGGGAAGATTAGTGAGAATAAAGGATCTTCTTTTCTACGTGAGCGTGGGTATTGTTGGATATGATGGCATGTAGGTCATTCATGTACAAAAGAATGTGAGTGGGGAGAACATCCCTCTGTTTAACAATCGTTTCGGTGAGGAAGAATGGAACAGCAACTCGAACATTCGAAACATTCCAAACCTTCCTCAGTTTTACGTGGTACAGAATCGAAAGCCTTGACAAGATCATAGAAAACTGTGTAAAGAGAACGACGTAAAAAAATAGGCCATTATCTGCAATATTGGAATTGAATGAGATTGTGGAATAAACTACATTTTAGTAATGAGTTTCATCTCTCTGAGTTCCAAGATCAAATCGAACTAGTGTTGGCGTTTGATTCCCATATCTTCGGACTCGATATCAGTAAAATATTGACTTTTACGGGATAAGAAATCGATATATCTAACCACTTTGGATAGAACCATGAAAATAAAGTCTAAACCTAGTTACGGCCGATAAGCATCTTTCGATGAAACACGAACCTATTTAAATCATAGGAAAACTCACTGCTGGTTAATAAATATATCGAATATCTTAGATTATTACATTTCTCTTATCAACAAAAGCTTTTCATTGTGTGTTTAATGTATTATATGTTTGTGGTTTTGTCTGCTTGCCTAGGGGAAGGGTCGATTCAATCGAATATACGTCTTCCTTTCAAATTTCTGTCCATGACAAAGTGAGAATCAATAAATAGTGATTTCTAGAGGCAAAATAGACAAGCGGTTAAAATATTGAAGTACAATCTCACAGAATATGAGTTGAAATATGTTGCCATACATTTAGTTGTGGTGGAACATAGGTCACTTGCTTGTCTGGAAAGTGCACATCTTCACTAAACAATGCAGTATTCACCACACTTAAAAGACGTAAACAACAGGGAGAAAAAAAAATCAATTTTCGCAGTGTATTCTTTTCTGGAAAATCCTGTTATAACATTTATGAGACATTTATGCGACAACTGTGAATCTGGAAAGGGTGTGTGATTAAAGCAATTCACTCCACAAACATGTGGATTCAGATTATATATATATCTTTTACTTGTTTCAGTTATGAGACAATTTTTAGAATGCATGGATCCGAGCACTTATTTTTTTAAAGCCAGGTACTTATGCTATCGGTTTCTTTTGCCGAACCGCTAAGTTACGGGAACTCAAAAACATCAGCACTGGTTGTCAAACAATGGCGTATATATATATACGACGGGCTTCTTTCAGTTTCCACCTACCAAATCCACTCACAAGGCTTTGTCGGCCCGAGGCTTTGGTAGAAGACACTTGCCCAAGGTGCCCCGCTGTAGGACTGAACCCGGAAGCGTATGGTTGGGAAGCAAACTTCTTACTACACAACCACTCCTGCGCCTATGATATATATATATATATATATATATTATATAATATATATATATATATATATATATATATATATATATATATATATATATATATATATATATATATATATATATAATATATATATATATTATATATTGGCAGGCCAGACTGCTAGGTAGTCGGCCGTATGCTAGAAATAGATCATCAACGATCAAACTACAAAGGGAATTCTCTTGAGAAAAATTCAGCGAACACCAGAACCAAATTTGGCGGGCAGGACAGATGAAAATTTATATAAAAAACGGAATTAAATTCTGTTTTTTATATAAATTTCATCTGTCCTGCCCGCCAAATTTGGTTCTGGTGTTCGCTGAATTTTTCCTCTAGAGAATTCCCTTTGTAGTTTGATCGTTGATGATCTATTTCTAGCATACGGCCGACTACCTAGCAGTCTGGCCCTGCCAATATACACATATATTAGAATTTTCTCTGACTTCTCAGATTTTTTGTATGCTGGACTACTGGTTTTAAATTGATATTAAAATTAATATTAATTTATCTCCCTCATTATTAAATGTATATATAATATATATATATATTATATATATATATATATATTTAACAATATATATATATATGTGTATATATATATATGTATATATATATATAACAATATATATATATATATATATATATATATATATATATATGTATGTGTGTGTGTTATGTATGTATGTATTATGTATATATCATAGGCGCAGGTAAACGATAGCTTCTCTGTATATTTAAATTGAAGTATTAACTTTAAAACAGTTTTTTGAAAGCATTTCCGTTGTGTGGTTAAGAAGTTCCAGGTTCAGTCCTAGTGCTTGGCGTTTTGAGCAAGTGTCTTCTACGATTACCTCGATCCGTCCACTTCCTTATCAATGAATTTGGTAAATGGAAATTGTGTTGAAGCCTGTCGTGTGTGTTTGTGTGAATGTGTACATGCGTGTGTACCTTTGCGATTGTCCCTTCACCACTTGTCAAACGGTGTTGGTTTGTTTACGTTTCTGTAACTTAGTGGTGTCAACAAAAGAGAATGATAGAATAAGAACTGATTTGTTCCACTAAACACTTCAAGATAGTGCTCCTGAATGGCCGTGGTTCAGTGACCTGAAACGAATAAAATATAAAAGATATTAACAGCTATATATTTCGGAATGGCCATTTTGCCAGTTTAGCCAATAAATGACCATTCCGAAATATAACAATATCTGTTTCAATACACGACTTCACATAAAAAATCTTGCACAACAAAGATATTAACAGCGCCATCTATTTTCCATAAGAAGTGCATCAATGAGTCTAAAGCTAAATTCCAACTTACCCCTTGAACTGGACTTACTCGAGACAACAGCCCTATTTTTCTTCAGATACTACGTACTAGTGACGGCACGTGCTCTAGTGGTTTAGGTGTTCAGCTCGTGATCATGATACTATGGCGGTGAACTTGCCGGGCGAAATGCTTTGCCGTATTTCGCCCGTCGCTACGTTCTGTGTTCAAATTCCGCCGAGGATGACTTTGCCTTTCATCCTTTCGGGGTCGATAAATTAAGTACCTATTTCTTACTACCTACCCACAGGGGCTAAACACAGAGGAGAGAAACAAGGACAGACAAACGGATAAGTCGATTACTCGACCCCAGTGCGTAACTGTACTTAATTTATCGACCCCGAAAGGATGAAAGGCAAAGTCGAGCTTGGCGAATTTTGAACTCAGAACGTAACGGCAGACGAAATATGGCTACGCATTTCGCCCGGGGTGCTAACGCTTCTGCCAGCTCGCCGCCTATAATTAAGTACCAGTTACGCACTGGGGTTTTATATAATCGACTTAATCCGTTTGTCTGTCCTTGTTTGTCCTCTCTGTGTTTAGCCCCTTGCGAGTAGTAAAGAAATAGATCATGATACTATGGGTTCCATTCCCTAATCGAGTAGCCCCTTGTGTTCTTGTATACTCAGCTGTAAACAAGTATGAGCCAGGTGCAAATGCCACCCTCACTCACTCCGGCAGTCCCATCCTGCATATTCTGCTGACTCATGGATGAAAAAGCCGAGTGAGCATCATCTATGTCTGTTTCCGACTGCATAGGTACCTAAAAATTAGCGTTAGCGTGATACATGTTACTGGCCATGCGATACCCGTTTAAGAATGACGGCTAATTGTA
This sequence comes from Octopus sinensis, assembly GCF_006345805.1. Taxonomy (NCBI): domain Eukaryota; kingdom Metazoa; phylum Mollusca; class Cephalopoda; order Octopoda; family Octopodidae; genus Octopus; species Octopus sinensis. The sequence continues at coordinate 179,161,652 of NC_042998.1, forward strand.
CCATATTGTACAGGACTTTCACATCCTACTGTCTTTAAAACAGATGAAAGAAAGGATGAGATACTAGAGTCCTAGAAAACTCTAAAAAGGCGGGGTGGTCTTGCCTGGAACCCCTTTGGTTGTTCTCTTACTCTTTTACTCTTTTACTTGTTTCAGTCATGTGACTGTGGCCATGTTGGAGCACCGCTTTTAGTCGAGCAAATCGACCCCAGGACTTATTCTTTGTAAGCCTAGTACTTATTCTATCGGTCTTTTTTGCCGAACCGCTAAGTTACGGGAACGTAAACACACCAGCATCGGTTGTCAAACGATGTTGGGGGTACAAACAAGACACACAAACATACACACGCGCACGCACACACACACACACACACACACACACACCTACACACATATATATACATACATATATATATGACGGGCTTCTTTCAGTTTCCGTCTACCAAATCCTCTCACAAGGCTTTGGTAGGCCCGAGGCTATAGTAGAAGACACTTGCCCAAGGTGCCACGCAGTGGGACTGAACCCGCGGCACAACATGGCTGGCGGAAGAGTGGAAAGCACTGATACTGATACACAGGACAGAATGCTTTTCGATATATCTAAATTGCGAAAGCCCATGGGACACCTCTACAGCAAAAAAACCAGCAAAAAAAAAAAATATTCATAAAAGATCTAGCTCAAATCGTTACTGTTTACACCATAATTTCTGGCCTATTTTTAAATGTGACGTATTGCAGACATGTTGCTGGGAAACACGTCACCTGATACCATACAGCAGATTTCTTCTTCCGTTTTATCAATAATATTCGTCTTCTTATTTCATATATGGTTATTTTTACTGAAAGTCTTCAATGAATAGAGGTATTACTAGGATAAACCGTGTGACTTAAACTAGATTAGACATCTCTAAAAAAATACTCTAGTGAGAAGAAATATTTTGAGAAGAAAAAAAAATTATTTATTTATATTTATTTATTGTTGAAATACCCATTCCTTGGGAAAAAGCTTCAAAAATTCGAAGTGGAAAAAATGTCATTCTTTGAAAAAATACAAAAGAAAAAACTATAAAAGAGATAAAACAGTAAAGAAAGCATAAATAGAATTATGACAAAATGAATTCCGTTCCCGACATGCAAGTGTGTGTTTGTGTGTGTGTTTTATGTGTGGATGCGTGTGTATTTTTATATGAGATGTGTGTATGTGTGTTTGTGTGTGTGTTATATTGCACATACACATACATACATACATACATACATACATACATACATACATGCATATATATATATATATATATATACATATATATATATATATATATATATATATATATATATTACACATACATATATTAAATTATATATATATATATATATATATATATATATATATATATATATATATATACATACATTATATATATATATACACATACATACATGCATACACAGATACTTACATATATATGTACACATACACATGCATCTGTTGATTGTATGGCTATAATGTAAGAAGGTAGTGACTCCATTCCATACTCTTAGAGACTAGAGTTACTAAGTCTTTCCAAGATTCCTACCGCCGTTATCGATACCATTAAAAGACTGAAAACAACAAGGTCCATTCGCAGAACTATCGATAAGAACTGAAGCTACTACGTTAGTTACCCTCAGAATTAAGCTAGCACCAAATAATATTCCAAGGGGACAGTTTATCTCTAATGCTTTTTGTCTTTGAAATGTTCATATACACACGGACATAGAAAGACAAAATACTGAAAAAACGGTTCCGAGAGAAAAAGATCTCCCTAAGGACAATATGTGTAAAACATACATCACTGGGACATGGCTGACGTTATCAGACAATAGGACGCATGCATTTCTACGTTGTTATGCTTCATCAGCTACAGATTCTAACCTGTTGTTCATAGCCACAAAGAACTTGTTGCCACAAAGAACTTGTTGTTCTTATATTGCAACAGCAAATGATAAATTTGCAGATGCACGCCATGCTTTGTCAAGCTGGCACTAATTAATAAGAGAGGCACTAAGCAGCGTTGAACGAAATATAGATGTGTATTTTACACATAGGTTGTCTATGAAAACAATTTTGTTTCTCTCGAGACAATTTTTACAGCGTATTGTCTTTCCACGTCCAAGAGGGCACGAACGTGTTAATTATATTTGTACAAACACACATTGTATTCAACCTTGCTTAGTGCGCCTCCAATTAGCATATATAATAAATATATATATATATATATATATATATATATTATATATAATATATATATATGTGTGTGTGTGGTGTTTGGTTTATATGTATATATATAGATTATATATATATATATATATATATATATATATATGTGTGTGTGTGTGTGTGTGTGTTTATATATGTGCTATTATATATATATATATATATATATAATATATTATATATGCACATAATATATATATACTGGCTGCTGTCCAATGGGCGGAAAAGAACAACATGTTGCTAAACGAAGACAAATTCGAATTGATCCACTTTGGAAGGGAGGACGTTCTGAAACTCCCATACTCCCTTCCTTCTGGTGAAATTCTCATGGCGTCTAACAACATCAGAGACTTGGGAGTAACTGTGGACAACAACATAAGCTAGGCTACACATATAAGCAGCAAAGTTGACATGGCCCGCAGAATGTGTTCCTGGATTCTCAGAACCCTCCAGTCGAGAGATTCCCACATCATTATCCTTCTCTTCTTCACTTTTGCCCGACCTCACCTTGAATACTGCTGTCCACTGTGGTCTTCCTACACGAAACGGAATATTATGGAAGTTGAAGCTCCCCAAAGGTCAATCACGAAAAAGATAGATGGCATGTAAGACCTCGACTACTGGGGTCGACTGGAAAAGCTGAAACTGTATTCACTCCAACGACGCGCCGTGAACGCTAAATTATCTGTATGATTGTGAAAATATTCCATCAGCACTGTCCAAATGATGTTGATATCACCTTCAAAATATATCCAAGCTTGGACCCCATGCCATCCATCCACACCAAAATCTAAATCGCATCTCATAACAACAATACGGCACAATTATTTCACCTCAATGGGACCCGCTCTCTTCAACATTACACCAGGACACGTCAAACAAAACTGACCACACAAAATTCAAGAAGTCTTTGGACAAATTCCTTCAAACAGTCCCGACAAACCACCCACACCCGGATATGTCTCCGCAAACAATAACTCTCTGCTCGAATGGGCCTGGTGCCCAAATCCTGAATGGAAGACTTCACCAGGTGGCGCTATTAAGTTAGACATGCCTGGGGCCATACTGGCCCAAACCTTTCTAAGTTATTCTAAGTTATATATTTGTATATATGTACATATATATATGTATATATATATATATGTATATATATATATATATAATATATATATATATATATATATATATAATTGTGTGTGTGTGTGTGTATATATATATATATATTATACATATATATATATATATATGTGGTGTGTGTGTGTATATATAATATATATATGTGGTATTATATATATATATATATATATATAATATATTATATATATATATATACATATGTACATATATATATATATGTGTGTACATATGTACATGCATGTGCGTGTATGCATGTAGTATATAATTAAATATATAAGCTCTCGAGTAACTTAGCGAAAGATAAAGAATGAAGTATGTTTCCTAAATGTGTGTATGTCTGTGTATGTGTGAGTGTGAATATCGATAGTGGAAAGATGTACGACTAGAATATTCTGTTATAAAATCTCTCAAGAAGGAATAATAATTTGATAGAATCGCAATGCAGCAAGATAAATGATTCAATGTATACAATTCCGGCTTCCACTCTAGGTTCTTTAAGTCTTTCATTCGCTTGGATTTGATAAAAGAAATAACAATAATACCTTATACTATATACTATAACCCATTTCTAAAAAAGTTGGCTTTCTATCGAGGCATAAGAAACCATTATTTTCTTCATCTCCAATGACATAATAGAATATACATGAATACGGAAGGTTAAGCATAATCACAGCATCACTTCAACACCTATAACACTCTGCCGTATAATCAATATCTTCTGTGTACAACAGCAGATATCTTGATACACTGCAGATACAAGAATCGCTAAATGTTGTTTAATATACCTGCGGAAATAAACAACAAAAATAAGGAGGGTTACAACAAAACACACACTTGTATTATAATATAAATATAATATATATATATATATATATATATATATATATAATATATATATATAATATATATTCATATATGTTGTGTGTGTATGCATGTATGTATATAATTAAATATATAAGCTCTCGAGTACTTAGCGAAAGATAAAGAATGAAGTATGTTTCCTAAATGTGTGTATGTCTGTGTATGGTGAGTGTGAATATCGATAGTGGAAAGATGTACGACTAGAATATTCTGTTATAAAATCTCTCAAAGGAATAATAATTTGATAGAATCGCAATGGCAGCAAGATAAATGATTCAATGTATACAATTCCGGCTCCACTCTAGGTTCTTTAAGTCTTTCATTCGCTGGATTTGATAAAAGAAATAACAATAATACCTTATACTATATACTATAACCCATTTCTAAAAAAGTTGGCTTTCTATCGAGGCATAAGAAACCATTATTTTCTTCATCTCCAATGACATAATAGAATATAACATGAATACGGAAGGTTAAGCATAATCACAGCATCACTTCAACACCTATAACACTCTGCCGTATAATCATATCTTCTGTGTGTACAACAGCAGATATCTTGATACACTGCAGATACAAGAATCGCTAAATGTTGTTTAATATACTGCGGAAATAAACAACAAAAATAAGGAGGGTTACAACAAAACACACACTTGTATATAAATATAAATATAAATATATAGATATATATATATATATATAATATATATATATATTATATATATTCATATATGTATGTGTGTGTATGCATATGTATGTATATATGTATTATATATATATATATATATATATATATATATATATATATATATTTCAACCTTGAGGGTAAAATAATTAGTTATTAATCAATTTCACCAAGTATTCAGTATGTAAAGGGACCATTTAAGGCGAATTCAGAATATTACATTGTATAAAAGGGCTTAGTAAAACAAATTACTTTGCCACATACTGAACTCATTAGAAATAGCAGCCAAAAAAAAAAAGATTTTTTAGCTATTTCTAATACTTAAAGAAAATTTCTCTCAGATAGTGTTTACTCAAAATAACCCACGAAGGTATGGGGGTAAAAACATTAAAAAATCACAAGTGCAAAGATTATTTGAGAACGTACGTTTCTAGATCAGCCAAGTGTGTATGCATGTATGTATCTATATGTGTATATGTGTATATATATATGTTTGTGTGTGTGTGTGTGTGTGTGTGCATAGTATATCTTTCATTGATATTTTTTCAATGAACATTATGCATACCGTGTATGTAAAACAATTTTTTAATTTGGTGAAAATATATTTACGGTGTTTACTGCCAACCTTAAAGCAATATTTCTTAGCCCAGTGTAAATTTTATAGAACGAAATAATATTTAGAATCTACAAAAATTGTCAGCAAAAAAGCAAGTTAATTCATCGCAGTAGCAAAGAATTCTTGCATCCTGTAATGGAGGAATTTCTCGAATGCGTTTTCAGCAGCTGCTTGATTGTTGAAGATGTTTTGTTGTAGTATGGTACGGAGATGCTAGAAAATATGACAATTAGTGAGTAAGGAAGCTGCGTGAGGTAGAGATTGGTAATCCAGTTGGTTGAATTTCTGCAGAGTCATTTGCGTGGTAATGAATTCAGGTGTCGTCATGAAGAAGATTGGTTTCTTTAGTCTGACCAATGTTGGACGTAAGCATTGAAATTCTTGGTGCATTTTGTTCGACAATATTTTTCTGCTGTGAGAGTTTCGTAAGAATTTAAGAAAGCGTAATAACTGATTGATTCCACTTGCCGATCAGCAAATTGTAGCTTTGACTTCCTTTTCATACAACTTCGGGTTGAGAAAGTGCTTTGGTGCTCCATTTTGGTCCAGTCACTGCACACAACGATGTCAGTTGGCATGTAAAATTTATTTTTCACATGTAAAATTTATTGTTTCGCAATAAATAAACAAGAAATAGATCGCTTTTTGGTGCGCAAAAGAGCACAAAACAGATTTCATAACAACAATTAAGTTTATAACTTTTAAAAAAATTTGGGCTCAGCTCGTACGGCAGTTATTTGTTGAGCTTATTTTGAATTTCCAGTATGGTGCAAATTTCGAATAACTGCTGAAATGCCTATGTCTAGTTTTTCTGAAATCGCTCGAGTTGTTTCGCGAACGTCTGCTTCAATAAATGTCCTTATTTGGTTGTTGTCAATCAGAAATATTGTCCACGGCCTTCTATATCTTCATCTCCACTACGAAAGTTTTTTGGAACCAATGTTAAGCAGTTCGTTCGTGGATGGTCACCCAGCCATATATCCGTTTGTTATTATTTCCACTGTTTTGCATTCCATTTTGAACTCACACAATATATCTTTCGAACTAACTGTTTTTTTCATTTTGAAATGAATATCCTAAATCAAACATGAGTAAACAGTGAAATCAAACTCATTTACCCCACGTTGTTTTTATTTTACCTGAATATTGTTAAATAAAAGTTTGCTCTAAAATAAGCATCAAAGTTTAAGCCAACAAGAGTCGCTCTTTATCATTTTCCTAATCCAGCAGAACTATGTTCGAAGGAGTCATAACATTTCGCATTTTCCTTCTTTGTGTAAATAGAACTACATTATATAATGTATCCATTAAAAAAAATAGAATAAGATTTCAGAGACATTTGGCTGCTATTTCTGGAAATTCATGCGACCACGTAGAGTTTCCTGACTCATTCATTAATTATTGATTCAATATTGATGCCGTTCAACCAAAACCTCTTTGCATATAAATATATATATCATTATAACAAGTACATCATGCTGTTAACCGGGATGATACGGTATTTAGTTGTACTGTTTTAAGTTCAAATGTGATCGATGCTAACTTCCCCTGTTCATTTTCTCAGGGATCAACAGCATAAATACCTATTTCTTTACTACCCACAAGGAGTTAAACATAGAGGGGACAAACAAGAACAGACAAAGGGATTAAGTCGATTACATCAACCCAGTGCGTAACTAGTACTTAATTTATCGACCCCGAAAGGATGTAAGGCAAAGTCGACCTCGGCGGTATTTGAACTCAGAAGGTAACGGCAGACGAAATACGGCTACGCATTTCGCCCGGCGTGCTAACGATTCTGCCAGCTCGCCGCCTTAATACCAGCATAAATACCAGATGTGTGCTGGTGTCAACTAAATTGATTATTCACTTCATTCACAAGGAATATTTGTAATAGTGTCGCTGCAAGAAATGATTACCTTTAACGTAGGAACGTATAAAGGTTTGGGTTCTACTGATCTTTAAGAAAATATTGCTTTCACGAAACTTTCTCTGTGTGCCAAACTGGCGACGTTCCAATAGGATGGCTTATATTTAAGCTATTAGGAATTCTGTTCTGTACAGTGACTAAGTGACATATTCCAGCCGATGTCAATTCCTACAGAGCATACGCATACACACACACACACACACACACACACACACACACACACCACACGTATGCGTAAAGCAAATCACATGAACTGTCACGTGACAAGGCAACATGTGATATGAAAATGACATTGAACACCTGACTTCTAAATGCAATTTATGAATAAGCACAACACATGTGTGTAATCGTGCGTGTCTGTATGTGTGTATATCTGTGTGTTTGTGTTTATATATATATATCATAATATATATATATATATATACTATATATATAGTATATTGGCAGGGCTAACTGCTAGGGAGTCGGCCGTATGCTAAAATAGACCATCAACGATCAAACTACAAGGAAATTCTCTAGAGGAAAAATACAGCGAACACCAGAACCAACTTTGGCGGGCATGACAGATGAAAATTTATATAAAAAACAGAATTAAATGCATACTCGGTTTCAGCCTTAACAAGAGAGTACTTACGCAATTCAAATGTCCGTGGCTTCTCAGTGCATCCGTTCATTGTAATGTAAGCGTGAAACTAACCCCAGCTTTGTGTTCGACGTTTTTTTGGTGTCCTGTACTCATATATGCGTGTATATATACACGTAGAGGTAGGTACGTACATATATGTATATATATATGCATATGTTTTATTTATTAATATATTATATATATATATATATATATATATATATTAATAAATAAAACATATGCCATATATATACATATATGTACGTACCTACCTCTACGTGTAAATATACACGCATATATGAGTACAATATATATATAATATATTAATAAATAAAACATATGCATATATATATACATATATGTACGTACCTACCTCTACGTGTATATATACACGCATATATGAGTACAGTACACCAAAAAAACGTCGAACACAATGAGAAATGAAAACATAGACACAAACCCAAGGAACTGGACATTTTTCTTAAACAACAAAAAAAAATAGAGTACAGGACAAATAACACAAGGAAAAATTCCCTTCTTCAGTCGCCATGGTTTCATCTACCCTACGTTTCGAAGGTGAATATACATACATGTATAAATATATATACATGTATATATGTATATGTATATATATATATGCATATGATTGAACGCCACGCATCCTCTTCCAAGTAAGTTTTATATTAATTCTGATGGGCACTCTATACGATCTTTTTGCTTTTTCGTTTTTCTCTTTCTCTCTCTTATTCTTTTACCTCCTCTTCTCCCACTATTCTATCCTATTACTCTGTTACTCTCTCTCCCTCACTCCTCCTCCCTTGCTCATGTGGCACCCACGTGACCATCGGCCATAGTTCTTCCTTCTCCTAACTTGTGTTTCTTTCTCTCCATTGTAGTTGGAACAAGGAAGATGTATCTTTGTCTGTCTCATGTCCAAGCTTGATTTACGCGTTCGCCACCACAAACCCTTTTAGGCTTAGCAGTTCTAACTGTTTGTTTTCACTGTCCTGTTTGTGTTACCAATTTTGATCCTCCGCAAAATCCCAAATTTTATTTAATTTGCTTTGCGGGAGCAACTGTTTTATCGAAAGTGTATATTGTTGTTAAATGCTCGAAATACGAGAGTAAAAAAAACAGCCAATAACTGATGAAGGGTCGTTCTTTATGTTGTTTGTCTTGTTTTCCATTTGTGTCTTTCGTTGTTCGAAAAAATAGTTCATATTCCATATACTCATACTTCGTATTTGTTGTTGTATACGTTTCATGACGTCCTGTGCCCACATATGCATATATATACGCATAGATGTAAGTATGTACATATATGTATGCATATATATAATCCCAAATTTTATTTAATTTGGTTTGTTGGAAGGAGTGTTTTAACGAAGTCGCGTCTTGTCCCTACCTTCGAACGCGGAATAGATAAAATAGGGGACCACTGATAGAGGGAATGCTCTTTATGTTGCCTGTCTCATTTCTCTGTTTGTTTCTTTCGTTGTTAGAAAAAAGTACGCTTTATATGTTTTTTATGTTCTCGTTTCTTATTTTGTCTACGTTTTTTATGTCTGTACCCATATATGTATTATATATACATATATAAGTATGTACATATATGTACGTATATATGCATATATTATATATTTTTTATATTATATTATATTATATATATATATGGTATATATAATATATATATATATATATATATATATATAGTATGTATGTATGTATATAATATATATATATAATATACATATACACACACGAGCAAAAGTCCCCCACCCCGTCCAATGGACGGTGCTGCGTTGTCAAACATTTAAACCAAATTTCTCAAAACAACTTGTCCGACCGTCCCATAGGCCTCCCCTTTGAGAAAGACTGATTTAACCTAAATTTGATACACCAGCAAAAGACGGATTTCGACTGATGTACTTGCGCGTACAAATGCACGTTCCCACGGCTTTATCGATCGCATTCTCACCTGGAATCGATTTTTGTAATTTTTTCAAGACTTATACACTCCCTGATACCGTCGGTATCTACATATCAAATTTGATCCTAGAAGACACACAGACAGAACGGATTTTATAATATACTAGCAGTATCGCCCGGCGTTGCTCGGTTTGTAAGGGAAATAACTATATAAGCATTTTTAGAGAGTTACTTCCCTTATAGATGCCATTCGGGCTTTCTTAGCCATTTCTGTTTTGGTGTCTTCAAGCCATGAAGTCGTTGTTCTAAAGAACGCTGGTCTCCTTGACAACGCATTACGACGTTATTCCCTTAAACTCCCTTCCCCACAGCTTCACGAGGGAGGGAAGAAGGGGGAGAAGCAACACAGGTGCAGGTGTTGAGCTGTGGACGCCAACTCCGCCGCCATCGACACACGAAAAATTATGCATTAAAAATGGAATAAAAAATGATGTTAATTATTTTTAAAATCGTAGACTCATCGTAGACGCGCGCTAATAGCCAGACGGGCTCGATATTAATCACGACTATAAGATACCCGAATTTGGTTAAACTGCACCGCAAAATGTGGGAGGAGTTAGGAATCTAAATCGTAGGAGACAGACACTCACACAACTACAGTTTTATATATATAGATATATATATATATATCCATACATATATACACATACATGCATATATGTGCATGTATACACACATAAACAATCTGAATTATAAATGTCCTCTTATTATTTTTTTTTGCGAAAACAAGCTATTTTTGTCGAAATAATGTGCTAATTGCACATTCTAACAATATTATTTTTTAATCAGAAAAATTTTTCAACGTCTCTTGCAATGCTTGAAGGTATTCAATATTTAATTACTTTCTGTCAGGCGCTACAAACAGCAAATTTTGGATTAAATCACAAGCTCACTTTCTTGAAAACATGGAACCTCCTACAAAATTTCAGCTGCCTTGGGCTAAAACCGTGTTTTACGCCTCGGAAAATGCGTAGATTCTCTTTTAAGATGTTCTGGAGTTGGTAGTTAACCCTTCTGTTAACATATTTCTTTGTTTCAATTAATGTTTTTAAATAATAAAGAATTTTGTAAAATATTGTGTCCTTATTAGTTTGGTGTTTGGAACTTAGCATAGACGTATAACTTGGGGTAGGGCCGATACCTAGTGAGTGAATTTGTTGAAGGAAACTGTGTAGAAGCCCGCACCCATACGTACGGTTGCATCCACATATACGCAAACTCTAGCAAACATGCACGTACGCACCAATGAACTGATGGCATCAGCTCCCACCCACACTTCAGCTTACATACACAAGCTCCTCCTACTAAGATACGTAAAGCTGATACACACGCATAGGTATCAGACACCGACATATACGCATTCATAGCTGGTATGCACACACACACACACACACACACACACACACCCACACCCACACACACATACAAATGTACACACATCGCTGGCCACGTATCTGATGTGCCGCAAGTCCCTTCACAGACCAGCCTGATAGCAAGCTGCCACCAGCTTTCATGTCCAGCCAAGTGTTTCAAGAAATTCTTTTTGATGCATTTGGTGTCGCTGGAATGTCGAACTCACTTCTAATAACACCATACGATCCGCCTTGACCAAAACCAGTTTCCGGTAACCAACCTGGGCTTCCTGCATCTCTCTATTCGCCTAAAAGACCTCGGCGAGCTAGGTTTCTGCATGAAGCTTTAAGCTGTAAGATACCAATTCAAAATGCTTGACGACCTAGCAGTTCGACAAGAGATATTGATAGAATAAGTACCATACTTAAAAAATAAGTACTGGACTTGATTTGTTTGACTAAGCTCTTGAAGGTGGTGCCCCATCATGGCCGCAGTCCAATGATTTCAGTAAGTGAAAAACAAAATAGAAAGGAGAAATTATTAAATGAATTGATAAATGAATGAATCATTCGTTTGTGTGGAAGATTTAACTGTGAGGTCGACTTAACACGTAAATGAACAAAAAAAAATATACGAATAGATAAATAGATAGATAGATAGATAAATATATATATATATATATATATATATATATATATATCTATATATATATATATATATATATATATATATTATATATATATATATATAGATAGATAGATAGATAGATGAATAAATAAATCTAGCTCGATAATGAGATTCAAAAGTACAGCAATTAGCTTACTTTACATATCTTATTATAAGCAATTGTTAGTTTAGGAAATATATATTTGACAACAGCTGTGTCAGAGCTGTGTCGGAGCTGTGTAAGAGCCCACCAAAAAGAAAAAAGAAATCGATTCGTAACTCTGAAATCCAGTTCCGGAACTGTTGCTCCAAAACGCTAGCCACAAACAAATACATTATTATGTTAATTTGTCACACCTCGATGTCTTAGCTTTAAAAACCGGAAGTGTTGACTAATAGCGTGAAGAGGGGATTCCAGAGGAAGTGTAATGAATAGGGAATGTATTTGGTCACAGAATATATATATATATATATATATATATATAATAAAATTGTTAGGTCGATTCACGCGGTGCGATGTATTTTAGGTTAACATTCACACTTGTCTAAGGAGAAGAAAAAAAATCGATACTGACGATGGTGGTGGCGGCAGTGATGCCAAAAGTGGAGGTGGTAGTGTAGGTGGCGGTGACAGTAGGTGTTGTTTAAAGGCAACAGTGACGGCAACTACAACGATAACAACAACGTGTCACTGAGGGTGCCTTTTATGCAATCGCGTCACCTGTTGGGTATTGCAGTCAAAATACCACTCAAGGGGAAGTATAGGTTTAAGAAGCTTCTTTTGCAATCACGTGATTTCAGGTTCAGACATACTGAGCTGCACTTTGGGCAATTGTTTCGTACTATACATCAGACTGTGAATGAATTTAGTCGACAGAAACTTACGTGCGGAAAGCCGTCGTACACACACACACCACACACACACACACACACACACACACACACACACACACACACACACACACACACACACACATAGATATATATATATAATGAAGTAGATTGAGATGTTTATTTTGAACTTGTGGAAGACACATGGGATTTCGAAATACTGTTCATTCGATAACAGTCGCACTCTTCTTATTGTTTCTTTGTTTAATGGAGGAATAACATCAATCCTTTAAATGATAATAATAATAATAATAATAATAGTTGTAGTAGTAGTAGTAGTTGTAGTAGTAGTAGTAGTAGTTGTAGTAGTAGTAGTAGTAGTAGTAGCAGCAGCAGCAGCAGCAGTAGTAGTAATAATAATAATAATAATAATAATAATAATAATAATCCTTTCTACTGAAGGCACAAGGCCTCAAATTTGAGGGGAGGGGACTAGTCGATTACATTGACCCCAGTGTTTCACTGGTCCTTAATCTATTGACATCGAAAGGATGAAGGGCAATGTCGACCTGAGAGGAATTTGAACTCGGAACGTAGTGACAGGCAAAATACCGATAAGCATTTCGTCCAGCCTGCTGACGATTCTACCAGCTCGCCTCTGTAATAATAACAACAACAACAACAATAATAATAATAACAAAATCCTGTGGGATGCAATGATCCAATGCGATCACCCGACCAGACATTGTTGTGGTGAATAATAACAAAAAAGAACATGTATGATAATCGATATAGCATGCCCAGGTGACAACAGGATCAATGTGAAAGAAGAAGAAAAAATAAACAACAATGACGATTTGAAGTGGGAAATACGAAGGTTGTGGTCAATGTAGAGAGTTGACGCGATACCAATAGTAATTAGTGCACTTGGAAGTATCAGCACTCAACTATCAATATGGCTGAAAAAGATTGGTGCAAGTGTGAAGGTAGAACACCTACAAAAATCAGCATTGCTTGGAACTGCAAGAATTCTTCGCAGGGTTCTTGAAGCATGACCAGTAAATAAGTGTAACCTTAGTCTGCCGGCTGTGGACAGCTGACCCTTTCAAGCATACCCAGCAAAATAAGCTGTGGGTTTTCATATACTAACGTTAGTGCGAATAGTTAGATATTGAAGTCCAATTAATCAACTGCACCCTTATTCAATAAATATATACATTTATCCTTTCTTTACAGATTCTGTCAGCCAAAAGTTTGTAAGTAACAAAATTACTTATCTGCGCTGGAGAACCTGAACACGCACGTGCGCGCACACACACATGCACTCTAAATTTTTTAATCGCATTAAGAACTGCACATCTCAGACACAAATATATGTGCGTATGCATGTGTAATTTATATATATATATATATACACACATGCATACGTACATATATTTGTGTATGTGTGATACATACATGCGTATATATTATCAGCTGTTCGTATGTCAGAAAAAAGCACTCAGTAATGAGAAATAAGTGCGTGTGTGTTGTGTGTGTTGTATAAATGTGTATGTGTGTGTTTGTTTGTGTAGTGAGAGTTGTTAATGCGATTATAATAGTCCAGACTATTAACTATTAATCCCATTTTTAGAGATAGAAGATGTTTTAATATTTACATCTATTCTACGTTTCATGTAGTGTGATCCATGATCCTTGTCAGCTGTCTTATTCTTGGATATGTACCCTGATACCAGAGCAGATTCGAACGCGGAAACTTTGTTCTTAAACTTTAGAATAGTTACGCTCTTATCCACTATATCATCACTGAAACCCGTTAATATGTGTATCTGTGTAGCCTAATTTCGTTGTGCAGTTCTGAGGAGGCCTCCAAACATTGATCCAAGCTAGGGTTACTTTTACACCAGGCAATCTAAATATAAGTTTATATTATACATATATATACAATAATAATATAATATATGTATATTAATATATATACATATATATATATATATGTATATTATATATCTATATATCTAATCAAATATAAAGCTTTATATATACATATATATATATACTATAATAATATATAATATATGTATATATATATATATATATATATATATATATATATATCTATATATATATATATTATATCTATATATATATATATATATATATATATATATATATACATATATTTATATATAATATGATATATATATACTTTTACTTTGATACTTTGATAGGTTTCGGCCATTATTGGCCCAGGCCATGTCTAACTTAATAGCACCACCTGGTGAAGTCTTTCAAGTCAGAATTTGGGCACTATGGCCCAACTCAAGTAGAGAGTTATTGTTTACAGAGACATATCCGGGTGTAGGGGGTTTATCCGGGGATTTCTTGAAGGAATCTGTCCAAAGACTTCTTGAACCCTATAAGGTCAGTTTCTGTTTTAATGTGTTTTGGTGTAATGTTTCAAGAGAGCGGGGCCAATTGAGGTGAAATAATTGTGCCGTATTGTTGTTATGAGATGAGAGTGCGATTTTTGTTTTGGGCGGATGGCACGGGGCCCAAGCCTTGGATGTACCTTAAAGGTGATGCCAACATCATTTGGGCAATGCTGATGGAATATTTTCCACATCATGCAGATGATGTAGCGCTCACGACGACGTGGAGAGAATAGAGTTTTTAGCTTTTCTAGTCGACCCCAATAGTCGAGGCCTGTCATGCCATCTATCTTTTTTGTGATTGCCCTTTGAGGTGCTTCAACTTTATGATACCTTGTATTGTGTGGGGAGACCACAGTGGACAACAGTATTCAAGGTGGGGGTCGGGCAAAAGTGGAGAAGAGAAGGATAATGGGTGTGGATATCTTCGACTGGAAGTTCTGAGAATCCAGGAACACATTCTGCTGGCCATGTCAACTTTGGTATTTATATGAGTGGCCCAGCTTACGTTGTTGTCCACAATTACTCCCAAGTCTCTGATGTTGTTGGACGCTGCGAGAGTTTCACCTGAAGGAAGGGAGTATGGGAGTTTCAGGGCATCCTCTTTTCCAAAGTGGATTAGCTCAATTTATCCTCGTTCAGCAGCATATTGTTTTTTTCTGCCCATTGGATAACAGCCAGTAGATCTGACTGAAGGCATGTCCGGTCACTTGCCTCATTTATGACCTTCTGTAGCTTGAGTCATCTGCAAAGATTTTTATGTTGCTGTGCTTGATGATGTCATTAAGTCATTAATGTAAATGATGAAAAGAAGTGGGCCCCACAGTTGCCTTGCGGAACGCCACTACTGACTTTGGCTGGCTTGATTTACCCCTTCAACTACAACATGTTGAGATCTGTCTGTCAGGAAACACTTAATCCATTTCAGTAACTTTCCAGAGACACCAATGTTGGATAGTTTTTTTCAATAGGATCTTGTGATCGACCCTGTCGAAGGCCTTACTGAAATCAAGGTAGATGACATCGGTGTTGGAGCCCTCTCCCAAAGCTCTCAAAATGTCCTCAAAGTGATGCAGGAGCTGCGTTAGGCAGTCCCTTCCATTACGGAACCCATGTTGGTTGGAGATCAGCCGTCTGTTGCTTTCCAGAAATTGGGTTATTCGAGATCTCACCACCCTCTCAAATACCTTGATGATATAGAGGTGAGTGAGATCGGACGGTAATTCACTGCAAGGGACTTGTTTCCCTTTTTGAAAACTGGGACAACAGACTGGGACAGAAGGTTTTTTGGAATATAGCCAGCATCCAGTGAGTTTCTCCACAGATTAGCAAGGG
>NC_042998.1:179180862-179207399 GCF_006345805.1 Octopus sinensis
TAGAACCACCAAAAATGGGTCACTTAAAGTTTAGGCGAATGAAAACTGAACTGCGCTATTTCTGTTCCGAAATTCATCTCGCAAGTGCAAAAACCGATAATGTGTTTGTTTAGGCCTTATCCCATGCATTGAATAGTGAACTTTACTCAAGATATAAAAACGAATCGCCGTAAACATTGTAGAAATTCGGCAAAGAAATTAATTTTCGCGATGTAGCGTGGAATGTTTTTTCGTATTAATCATTTGGACTTTGTGAACATATACCAATTGTTTTCATAACATTTTTAACGCTTTGAATTAAATGTGACCATTTTGCGTTGAGGCTGCAGTTTGAATATATATATAAATATACATAGGCGCAGGAGTGGCTTTGTGGTAAGTAGCTTGCTTACCAACCACATGGCTCCGAGTTCAGTCCCATTGCGTGGCACCTTGGGCAAGTGTCTTCTACGATAGCCTCAGGCCGACCAAAGCCTTGTGGGTGGATTTGGTAGACGAAAACTGAAAGAAGCCCGTCGTATTTATGTATATATATGTGTGTGTGCGTGTGTGTGTGTGTGTTTGTCAGCCCCCCCCCCCAACATCGTTTGAAAACCGATGCTGGTGTGTTTACGTCTCCGTAACTTAGCGGTTCGGCAAAAGAGACCGATAGAATAAGTACTGGACTTACAAAGAATAAGTCCCGGGGTCGAGTAGATCGATTAAAAAGGCGGTGCTCCAGCATGGCCGCAGTCAAATGATTGAAACAAGTAATATATATATATATATATATATATATCTCTGTGTGTAATGGAATTTCTCATCAAAGACGACGTTCAGATTTTGCTGAATGACCTTCACAGATGATTTGTTTACAATGATCAGATGCATGTGGTGTACATTATCTCACGCCCGCCATCAAACCAACGTTGCCTGTTAAAGTGCACTCGTGTGCCGCCCGGTCAGGGGATTGAACCCACACTCTAGTAATCGTCAGTGCAACACCCTAAGCACTTGATCATACATATACATATATGTGTGTGCATTTGGCAACGTGTGTTTTATGTGAAATACTTATCCGCACATAAATTCACTTCGACATACGTGGATCCTATAAAACGTTTCCGAAGTTTAGCATGTAATAAGTGCATACTACGCATGTAGACATGCAAACATACCACCTAATAAATGTATACGCACGCGCGCGGACATGCAAATATATGTGTGCATATAGAACAAGCATACATAAATACATGCTTTTATGCTTAAACACACATTCGTCCGCACACACACTCATTATATATATATAACATACATACACACACACACACACACAAACATACATATATGTATATATATATATATATATATATATATATATATATATATATATATATATATATATATACATATATATATATGTATATATGTATATATAATATGTATATATGTATATATACATATATATGTATATATATATATATATGCATATATATAATGCATGCATATGCATATGCATGTATATATAGTATATATATATTTAATGCATATATATATATATATATATATATATATTATATAATATATATATATATATAGAGAGAGAGAGAGAGAGAGAGAGAGGCATATATGCATAGATGCTTACACGCATGCATACACGCGCTGTTGGTATAGTCTAAATTCCTATAAGAATACCTAGTTTATGGACTAGAAAGCATCTCTTTCTCCATTGATGAGAAATTCGAGAAAGAACAACGGGAATATAAAAAAAAAAAAAGGTACATCTAAATGCATGTATACGTTTACGTGTAAGCATCTGTTTATATAATTCGAGAACACTGCATTTTCTCATGTAATTTTAGTTAGACTGGAGACTGGGAATTCTATTACCTGAATGAATGCGAAGCCCGTATTATTTCCTGTTGCACTTCAGATACGTTTTCTAGAGGGAGGAAAGAAATTGTATTGTAGTTCATATTTTTTCTTCTCCTTTACTTGTTTCAGTCATTGGACTGCAGCCATGCTGGTGCACTACCTTGAAGGGATTTAGTCAAGCGAATCAACCCCAATACTTGCTTTAAGCCAAGTACTTATTCTAGCGGTGCCTTAGGGGTCAGACTGCTAAGTTACGGTGACCTAAAAAAACTAACACCGGTTGTCAAGCAACGCACATACACATACACATATACGACGGGCTTCTATCAATCATTGTCAACGGTTATAGATGGCAAAGTTCAAGGCGGCGAGCTGGCAGAATTGTTAAGCACGCCGGGCGAAATGCGTAGCCGTATTTCGTCTGCCGTTACGTTCTGAGTTCAAATTCCGCCGAGGTCGACTTTGCCTTTCATCCTTTCGGGGTCGATAAATTAAGTACCAGTTACGCACTGGGGTCGATGTAATCGACTTGATCTATTTGTCTGTCCTTGTTTGTCCCCTGTGTGCTTAGCCCCTTGTGGGTAGTAAAGAAATATATAGATGGCAAAGTTGACATCGGCGAGATTTGAACTTATATATTAAATACTGTAAGCCTGACACCCTAACGACTCTGCCAATGCGCTGCTCTGAAAGCGTTAAAGAAATGGCAAACACATAAATTGCAAATAACCATTTAAAATTCAATTTGTTAAGTGTTTCGAGATAAACTTTCCTCAGCAGATAAGAATCAACAAATCTCAAACAAAAACAAAATGTAGTAGCAAAAACGATGCAAATTTAAAATTTAAATGTATATTCAACGTATATTGAAAACAAAAGTACCATTGATTAATTTGTAAAGTACTTCATAATATAATTGCTAAATATAAAACGTTTTATCTAATGAATAAATATGAAAAGCTGGACACCTCCATTCAGAATGGTGTACAAATTAACACTAAGAACTTAGGAATTGAGAATTAATGCAATAATTTGCTTAGTTTGAGAGTTTTACTTGGAGAATTTCTATGGATTGCTATGAGGATGAAACCGAAAGACACTTCACTAAAATTGATGGATGGTGTAAATAAAATTGCAAATTCCGGTAGTCGAGTGAATAC
This sequence comes from Octopus sinensis, assembly GCF_006345805.1. Taxonomy (NCBI): domain Eukaryota; kingdom Metazoa; phylum Mollusca; class Cephalopoda; order Octopoda; family Octopodidae; genus Octopus; species Octopus sinensis. The sequence continues at coordinate 179,183,877 of NC_042998.1, forward strand.
ACCAAAATGTAAAGGGTATGTTGTATTTCTGAAACGAAAACCTGACGTGGAAAAACTGGTAGAATATTTGGAGTCAGCACCCAAAATACACTTAAGAAAGGTTTCACTTCGAAGACACCAGATTTTTTGATTTTTTCATTATTTTTATTTATTTATTATTTATTTCACTTTTTTTTTTGCGTTGTGAAATCATTGACGTAAATTGTTTTGCTGTAAGTGTTAAAGCAATAATTTCGAAACCTGGGGTTTTCAGACAAAGAAAGAGATAATTTAATGGTTTCTGCAAATTCAATATGCAAGCGAAACAGGGAAAGCATGTAAGACATTAGTAAAACTTCCAATGTAACATCACACTGTTGTTGTCTAAATTCCAAAGCTGGTATTGCGTGTATAAATTTACAATACACGTCTTCCTTAATTTGAAGAATTCAAAAAATTTTAAGAAATAAAGAAAAAGTTTACGTACATGCATTGAAAATGTTTATATAATATTCTCTATCTGTTACTTGTTTCAGTCATCGGTCTGCGGCCATGCTGGGGTATCACTTTGAAGGGTTTAGTTGAACAAATCGACCCATGTAGTTTTTTGAGGCTGGTACCTATTTATCGGTCTCTTTTGTCGAACTGTTATGTTACGAGGGCGCAAACAAATCAACACCAGTTACCAAGCAGTAGCGGGGGAAAATGCACACATAAAGTCACACACACACACACACACCACACACACACAACACACACACACAAAACACACACACACCATACACACACACACACACTCACTCACTCACACACACGCACACACACGCACACACACGCACATACACACACATACTAGTACGAACACGCTATCTTTAAGATAGTATGTTTTAGATGGATTTCGCACCATCGTATCACATATTCGTATAGTGTATATAAGTATACATATGACATGCAACACGAAGAAAGCTCGAACGTCAACTGTGGAAAACACTATAGAGCTATAAGATGAAATATAATTATGTTAAAAGAACGTGCATTTATGAAGCAGTGAAAAATTACTCCCTAAATAAAAAGCAGACTCCTGTAAGAGAAAATATTGCAAAGCAGTCGTTAAGAAAACGTGCATTTAATATTAAAAACCAATGAAAAGCAGCGATCTGGCAGAATCGTTAGCACGCCGGAAAAATGCTTAGTGGCATTTCGTCCGACCTTAAGCCTGAATTCAAATTCTACGGAGGTCAACTTTGCCTTTCATCCTTTCGGAGTCGATAAAATAAGTACCAGTTGTAAACTGGAGTCGATATAATCGACTTACCTACTTCCCCGAAATTTCTGGCCTTGTGCTAAAATTTGAAACCAATATAGTCTTCTACTATAGCCTCGGGCCGACCAAAGCCTTGTGTGGGTGGATTTGGTAGTCGGAAACTGAAAGTAGCCCGTCGTATATATGTATATATATATATATATATATATATATATATATAATATATATATATATATATATATATCTTATATATATATATAGATATATATAAGATATATCTATATATATATATATATATATATATATATATATATATATATAGATATATATATGATATATATATTATATATATATATATATATATATATACATATCTATATCTATATCTATATATATATATGTATATATATATATATATATATATATCTATCTATATCTATATATATATATACATACATACATACATACATACATACATACCATACATTATATATAATATGATACATATATATATATATATATGTATGTATGTATGTATGTATGTATGTATGTATGTATGTATTGTATGTATGTATGTATGTATGTGTGTGTATATGTTTGTGTGTCTGTGTCTGTCTCCCCAACTTCGCTTGACAAACCGAGTGTGTGTTACATCCCCGTAACTTAGCGGTTCGGCAAAAGAGTCCGATAGAATAAGTACTAGGCTTACAAAGAATAAGTCCTGGGGTTGATTTGCTCGACTAAAGGTGGTGCTCCAGCATTGGTCACACTCACATGACTGAAACAAGTAAAAGAGAGTAAAAGAGTAAAAGAGTAATACCGAAAAGGTTTCAACACCGAACGTTTCCAGCAACTGAAATAAGTTTAAACCAAAATATTATTAGTATTAAAGAAGCAAGGAGAAAACAGGTACCATTAATGATAATAAATCTGTAAGAAAATAACAATGAAAAAACTTTTAATGGCTTATACCAATAGCGAGTGAAGTTGAAGAAATATTTGAACATGCAATGTTTGTCAAGTAGATACTCAAATGAGAAGTTACTTATGTTCACACATGCGCATAAACTAGTCTTGTCAATTACACATAATTTGTTTCGTTATTGCTCACAAGGGGCCAACAAAAAGGGGACAAACAAGCACATGTGGGGACATAGAACAAATTAGAAAAAAAAAACGTATGATATAAATGAATGATAATGAAAATGATAAATGAAAATGAGCTACTTGCCCCACCTCCAAGCACTTACATCATTTTAATCTTTTGATCCTGAGTTTCTCAGAATGTCTATACCATATTCTTTAACCAGCTCTTCGAGCTGTATGTTGTCTGGTACTTCCTTTATGTCACCGTTTACCTTCCTACACTTATATCCACCCTTGTATTTATCTATCTCCTTTTTTCCGTCTCCCTGACACCAAAATGCATGCGTGGCATCCCTCAATGTTTCTTCTTCCCTCCACATTAACAAACCTTGCATCCTTCCATTTTGTCGTTTTGTTCACCAGTTCCATGTCCACTCCTTTGTACATCATGCATGCATAACCATATTCAGTGGGAGCGGGGGTTTGTAAGTTCTTGTGTGTCTGTGTCTCTTTTTTCCATTTGTTTTGCATCGGAGGGGAACGGGTGGGTAGCAGCGGAGGAAGGTGGGGTTGAGAAGGTATGGATGGGGTGGGTGCGAGTTGGGGTTTCCATTCATCCTGACTTTCTTTATTTCTCTTCCTTTGTTTTCTTCCTTCTGCCACCTTCCACTTCTTCATTTATCTTTATTTCCTCTTCTGCCTTCTCCGGTTCCTTCCCGGCTTCCTCCTGGCTTCCCTTAGTCTGTGAAGGGCAGTCTGCTCTAATGAGGCCCTTTTGGCCACATTTCAAGCAAAGAGGGATTCTGCCCTCCACCCAGACTCTTAACACTCTATGGTCACCGCTTCTGCCATTTTTTCTAAATTCTCTGTTGCACTTTGTACGATTACATCTAATATTTGGCCCTTCCAGTTTGTAGCCCCTGTCATCTCATTTTCACTTAATTCCAACTGAGAACAGTATAAAAAGGTTACAGTATATCATTGCGCATGCGTTACCAAAAGTCAATAATAAACGTATTTATATAATACTTAATTTTTTCCTTTACTTGTTTCAGACATTTGACTCAGGCCATGTTGGAGTACCATCTTGAATGGTTTTCGAGGACTTATTTTTTAAGCTCAGTACGTATTCTATCGACATCTTTTGCCGAACCGCTAAGTTACGGGGATGTAAACACACCAACAGCAGATGTCAAGCGGTGATGGGGGGAGACAAATACACACCCACACACACACACTGTCTCTCTCACACACACACTCTCTCACACACACACACACTGTCTCTCACACATACACTTCAACTAAATATGAAATATTAACTGGATTTTCTTCAAGAGCTACATCGAAGAGGTTTGGCGTTGTTCTCTCACTATGAGATTACGAATGTTTATAGAAAACTGGCTATTTATTTCCATCAGCAAGGAGAACTAAACAACATATTCTTAACTATATAACATCAAAACTTCATATTTGAGCTTATATTGCATGTACCAGTATCGAGCTACTTTTTAGCTTATCAATGATTTACTCTCTCTTTTACTTGTGTTTCAGTCATGTGACTGTGGTCATGCTGGAGCACCGCCTTTAGTCGAGCAAATCAACCCTAGGACTTATTCTTTGTAAGCCTAGTACTTATTCTATCGGTTTCTTTTGCCGAACCGCTAAGTTATGGGGGGGGACGTAAACACACCAGCATCGGTTGTCAAGCGATGGTGGGAGCACAAACACAGACACACAAACATATACACACATACATACATACATACATATATATATCACGTGTCCGTGATCACGTGACCGACCAGACCATCAGATGTTGTTACACCTCGCTGGTCACAATGCGTTCGCATTGTTTTAGCCTTCGAATGATGCCACCCCGCTGGCTAAGCGAGCAGGCCAACAGAAGAAAGAGTGGGAGAAAGAGTGGTGAAAGGGTACAGCAGGGATCACCACCCCCTGCCGGAGCGCCGTGGAGCTTTTAGGTGTTTTCGCTCAATAAACACTCACAACGCCCGGTCTGGGAATCGAAACCGCGAGTCCGCTGCTCTAACCACTGGGCCATTGCGCCTACACACACACACACACACACACACACATATATATATATATATATATATATATACACATTCCCCCTCTCTTACTCCTCGACTCTCTCGTCACTGACACGTGATCGGAGGGAAGCCATCTTTCCAACTGCTATCTTCACCAAGATAAGACTGCTTATCCTCTCTCTCTCATAATAAGCTGTCTCCTCAAACGTTCAAAATAATTTTTCTATCGTCTTGACTTAACAGCCCTCATCGTTTGTTTTTACTGGGTTCTCTTTGTTCTGCCTTTTATTGTTTTTACTTTTATTGTTTTTATTGTCTTGTTTTGTTCTTACTGTCCTATTCTTGTTGCCACTTTTACCTCTCCGCAAAGAATCCCATTGTCCTTAACTTCGAAACGCGGAGTGGACGAAACAGGGACGGCTGAAGAGGGGAGTGTTCCTCGTGTTATATGTCTTGTACTCTGTTTTTTCGTTGTTTGAAAAATAGTTCGTTTCCATGGTTTTGTTTTTATGTTTTCGTTTCTCATTGTGGTCTACATTTTTTTTTGATGCCCTGTACCCATATATGCATGTATATATACTTATATATGTTGGTATGTACATATATGTATGTATGCATATATTTATATATCATTTATATTATATTATATTATATATATATATATCTATATATATAATATATACCTACATATATATGACGGGCTTCTTTCAGTTTCCGTCTACCAAATCCACTCACAAGGCTTTGGTCGGCCCGAGTTTATAGTAGAAGGTACTTGCCCAAGGTGCCACGCAGTGGGACTGAACCCGGGACCATGTGGTTCGTAAGCAAGCTACTTACCACACAGCCACTCCTACGCCAATTTTGTTCATGAAGTAAAAGCTTTAATGATTCAAATCCTATTTCCACGTTCAACAATAAATTAATTTTCAGTATGGTCTCGTGATATCGGGTGGCTGATCAGAGAGAAAGACTACCACAAAAATCCTATAATTGTCGGCTTATAATGTTATTAAGTCGGTTTGGAACTGATCTTTATGTATTTGTTTATCTATTTATTTTTTACTTTTACTTATATTATTCACCTTTTCAGGATTAGGGTATTCTGAACAACATTGTTTCATGCGTTCTTTTGTAAAGCCGATTTGAAGGAGATTTGGTTTATATTTCTAGCAGATACAAAGACTACACAGGAGGCTCACATTGTTTCCTGCAACTACCAGTACATATCACAGTCTCTTTTACTCTTTTACTTGTTTCAGTCATTTGACTGCGGCCATATTGGAGCACCGCCTTTAGTCAAGCAAATCGACCCCGGGACTTATTCTTTGTAAGCTGAGTACTTATTCTATCGGACTATTTTGCCGAACCGCTAAGTTACGGGGACATAAACACACCAACATTGGTTGTCAAGCAATGCTAGGAGGACACAGACACACAAACATACATACACACACACACACACACACATATATATATATATATATAGTATAGGAAAGAATGGAGCTGAGCGAAGATTTAACAAAATTCCTTTATTTTATTTTCGACATATGTTTCGAAGTCTGCAAAATTTCTAATTCCGAATGAATAAGGAGTCCATTATGCAGCTTTCTCATCAGGAAAATCCAGGAACTTCTTTCGACAACAAAATGCACAACAAGTTTTTAGATGACTGCTCTCGAGGAGCCCACCGAAAATTTTACCCAAAAATTTTTCGAAAATTTTCACTCAAAATTTTCACCATAAAATTTTTGGAAAAATTTTTGGAGAAAATTTTCGGTGAAACTTTTCCAAAAATTTTATGGTGAAAATTTTCAGTGAAAATTTTCGAAAAATTTTTGTGGAAAATTTTCGGTGAAAAGTTTGGAAAAATTTTTGGCTAAAATATTCGGTGAAAATTTTCGAAAAATTTTTGTGGAAAATTTTCGGTGAAAAGTTTGGAAAAATTTTTGGCTAAAATATTCGGTGAAAATTTTCGAAAAATTTTTGGGTAAAATTTTCGGTGAAAACTTTCGAAAAATTTTGGGATGAAATTTTCGAAAACTTTTTGGGGAAAAGTTTCGGTGAAAATTTTCGAAAAATTTTTGGGTAAAGTTTTCGATGAAAATTTTCGAAAACTTTTGGGAAGATTTTGGAAAAATTTTTGGCTAAAATTTTCGAAAAATTTTTGGGGAAAATTTTCGAAAAATTTTCGGGGAAAATTTTCGAAAAAGTATGGAAGGCCAGCGGTGCCGAAATCACAAAGTATGGAAAGTCAGCGGTGCCAAAATCACAAAAAAAATTTTGGGGAAAGATTTCGGTGAAAATTTTCGAAAAATTTTTGAAAAACTTTTGGGGAGAATTTTCGGTGAAAACTTTCGAAAAGTTTTTGGGGAAAATTTTCGAAAAATTTTTGGGGAGAATTTTCGGTGAAAACTTTCGAAACATTTTTGGGGAAAATTTTTGGTGAAAATTTTCGAAAAATTTTTGGGGAAAATTTTCCGTGAAAATTTTCGGTAAAATTTTCGGTGTAAATATTCTAAAAATTTTTGTGGAAAATTTTCGGTGAAAAGTTTGGAAAAATTTTTGGGTGAAAATTTTTGGGTGAAAATTTTCAAAAAATTTTTGGGAAAATTTTCGAAATATTTTTATAGAAAATTTTCAAAAAATTTTTGGGGAAAATTTTTTATGGAAAATTTTCTGTGAAAATTTTCAAAAAGTTTTTGGGGAAAATTTTCGAAAAATTTTTGGGGAAAATTTTCGGTGAAAATTTTCGAAAACTTTTTGGGTAAAATTTTCGAAAAATTTTTGTGGAAAATTTTCGGTGAAAATTCTTGGTAAAATTTTCGAAAACTTTTTGGGTAAAATTTTTGAAAAATTTATGTGGAAAATTTTCGGTGAAAACATTTGAAAAATTTTTGTGGAAAATTTTCGGTGCCAAAATCACAAAGTATGGAAGGCCAACGGTGCCAAAATCACAAAGTATGGACGGCCAGCTATGGGCTCCTCGAGAGCAGTCATCTAAAAACTTGTTGTGCATTTTGTTGTCGAAAGAAGTTCCTGGATTTTCCTGATAAGAAAGCTGCATAATGGACTCCTTATTCATTCGGAATTAGGAATTTTGCAGACTTCGAAACATATGTCGATAATAAAATAAAGGAATTTTGTTAAATCTTCGCTCAGCTCCATTCTTTCCTATACTTATAATATTAAATTAAACTTCAAATTTCCGCACTAAGGCACGGAGTATATGCCCTATGGTCGTAACTTCAACCGTGTTCTTTCTGTTGTCAGTTTGCTACTCAGGTATCGGTTATCTTTCGAATTAACCGTAATAAGATAATTCATTTATCTACTTAAATATATATATATATATATATACATATGTACGACGGGCTTCTTTCGGTTTCCGTCTACCAAATCCACTCACAAGGATTAGGTCGGCTCGAGGCTATAGTAGAAGACACTTGCCCAAGGTGCCACGCAGTGTGACTGAACCATGTGGTTGGTAAGCAAGCTACTTACCACACAGCCACTCCTGCGCCTATAATTGTGTTACATATTTTTTTACAATGTAGGCAATGTGTCGAATCAGTATAAATCATAAATAAAAGAGATAAAAACACGTATGAAGGAAATATTTGACAGAATAGGCAGAGAGTTAAACGATTCTTTCTAATATTTGGTTACTTTTGGATTTCAAACACCATTCAAATTAGGTTTGTCTTTTATTCTTCCAACGATAAAAACCAGTAAAATTACGAGGCTCAATACAATTGATTATATTCTTCAGGTCGGCATTCCCATTCTCTTAGGGTCAAGCCTTAAGTATAGCAACTAACATGTTAAATAGCTACGCACACGTTTATTCTTATTTCTTTACTACCCACAAAGGGCTACACACAGAGGGACAAACAAGGGCAGACAAAGGAATTAAGTCGATTATATCGACCCTAGTGCGTAACTGGTACTTATTTAATCGACCCCGAAAGGATAAAAGGCAAAGTCGACCTCGGCAGAATTTGAACTCAGAACATAAAGACAGCCTAGGGTAAAGCTGGCACGACTGAAACACTAGAACATACACTTACGTACTCTCCCACCTCACCTCTCTCACACACTCTTTTCCTCACGTACACTTGGTATTACCCATACTGTAATGAAGGCTTCGTTTTTACGATGAGTATCAGGGGTTAAAATCTGTTGAATGGTAGTTGGAAGTCAATACCAAAATCTCTTGAGACACTCATTAAATTTATGGAGTTGTAGCTTGTTTCAGCGCCAATACATACTTGATCTGTTTCATATTTAGCCATCTTGGCAAAGATTCATCGTTTTCCTTGCGAATCGTTTTCCTTACCATTAGATTTTCGTCTCGTTATACACCCTGCCAACACACACACATACACACCTACAATGAATATTTTTTCTATTTTCTTTTTTTAATATTCCAATATAAAAACTGAAAAAAGGTCGAACAGGAACTAAATACAGAATAATGTTTCATGCGGCAGTTTATAGTTTATAAGACCTCACCTCTTTAATTGCAATATATATAGTCGTAGGATTGCTTGTGTAGTAAGAGGCTTGCTTCCTAACCACATGGATCCGTGACAACTTCGGCAAGTGTTTTCAACTATACGGGCCGATCAAAGCCTTGTGAGTGGATTTGGTAGACGGAAATTGAAAGAAGCCCGTCGTATATATATATATATATATATATATATATATATATATATATATATATATATACATATATATATTGTGTGTTTATGTCTGTGTTTGTCCCACCACCACCATCGCTTGGCAGACGATGTTGGTGTGTTATGTCCCATAAGAAACCGATAGAATAGGCTTACAAAGAATCAGTTCTGAGGTTGATTTGTTCAACTAAAACCCCTTAAGGTGATGCTCCAACATGGCCACAATCAGATGACTGAAACAATTAAAGGAATAAAAGAATAGGTCTCCCGTTGAAAACAACGTGTTTATATATGTATATATATATATATATATATTCATGAAACTGCATGTATATATATATATATATATATATATATATATATATATATGAAGCTATTATTAGGAATTTTCCAAAGAATTCTAGAATTAAAAATTCTATATACCAGTGTAAAATTACCACTCGTAATCAAGTATACTTTTATATTGGAAGCACGTCTTCACAGTTATCTAAAAGAATTTCTAATCATTATTCTACATTTAGGGATTGGAATAAACGTAACAGTACAGGGCTTAGTAAATTAATTTGATATCTAAAAGACCACAATAAACAATTTAATTTAGATTGGTTGATTCTCTCAATCTCGATATCTTATGACAAAGGCAAGGAATTCTGTCTTCTCTGTAATTCTGAACTATTTTTTATTCTGTTTTCTAAAAATCCCCTTGTAAACAAGGTTATAGAGCGTGCATACCGATGTAAACATTGGCAGAAACACACCTTTAGTTCATATAAGTGATTTCTATCATTATTTATAATTTATACATTAATTTTCTTTTAATATTTCACTAGATATATATTTTCCTAGTCTATAAGGTTTTATTTAATATACATATAGTCATATACTTCTCATTTATTTAGTTTTTCTTTACGTTATTCCTCCTCTTTCTATAGGCTACTTCTGACGTTATATCCTATAACGTTTTTTTGAAGCAATATTAATAGCGTTCAGTTAATCACATCTATCTATCTATCTATCTATCTATCTATCTATCTATCTATCTACTATCTATCTATCTATCTATCTATCTATCTATCTATCTATCTATCTATCTATATTATATATATATATATATTTATATATATATATATAAAATATATGCATATGCATATTTTTATTATATATATATATATATATATATATATATATATATATATATATATATATATATATATATATATATATATATATATATATATATATATATATATCGGTATATGCATATGGTTAATGGGTAGATATCTACATCTATCTATCTCTGTGTCTTCTGCCTTCTCTCTCACTCTCTCCCCCCTTCCCACCCATCTGTCTGTCTCTCTTTCTGTCTCTCATATATATACATGCATACACGTGTGCAACCCATTTTTCGCACAATGCTTACGGAATTGACAGGAAGCTGATGTTAAATTGTATTTAGATTAGATGTGATGATAAAAACTAGTGGCTGTGTACAAGATTACTTAACAGTACAAGTCTCAATGTTGATGACTCACGATTTCCTCCTGAAATATCCAACACAAGGATTCTCTTTCTATTAATCCTTGGCATATTATTCATAAAGCAAATACTTCATTAAATCTATCCAAACTTGCTTCATTTTTATCTCGTTCTCATTTTTCTTTCTATCAAGCTTCGACATATAATTCAACGTATTCAGTAAACAAACCTTTATTCATTATACAAAACATTCCATTCGTGAATCTTCGTCTCTTTCTGTATCTGTTCTTTATTTCTGGTCGGTTGTTTTTCTATAGCAATCATTAAGATATTATATTGCTTATGCTATAACAAAACAAGGATATCGTTTTATTTCATACTATTATTATTACACCCTGTATTAAAACGGTGAGCAGGCAGAATCGTTACCGCACTGGAAAAATTGCTTAGCGGCATTTCGTCCGCCTTTACGTTCGGAGTTCAAATCTCACCGAGGTCGGCACGGCTTTTTATGCTTTTGGGTCGATGAAGTAAGTACCAGTTGAGCACTGGGGTCGATCTAATCAACTTGCACCATCTCCCGAATTTGCTGGTCTTGTGTCAAAATTTGAAACCTTTATTACATCATTCGTTACTGTATGATTTATGGTTGTGTTTTTTTTTTTCCTTTTCTTGCAGGCATAGCTGTGTGATTAAGAAAGTTGCTTTGCAACCATGTAACTTCAGGTCCAGTTGCACTGCGCGACACCTTCAACATGTGTCTTCTACTACAGCATCAGATAAAAGATAAACGATGTGCCCCAACTTTTATTTTTTTATATATGTCTTATTTCATTGTTTCGTTTTCTTTATTATATAGGCACAGGAGTGGCTGTGTGATAATAAGCTTGCTTGTTACCACACAGGCGGCGAGCTGGCAGAAACGTTAGCACGGCAGGCGAAAATGCTTAGCGGTATTTCGTCTGCCGTTACGTTCTGAGTTCAAATTCCGCCGGGGTCGACTTTGCCTTTCATCCTTTCGGGGTCGATAAATTAAGTACCAGTTACGCACTGTGGTCGATGCAATCGACTTAATCCGTTTGTCTGTCCTTGTTTGTCCCCTGTGTGTTTAGCCCCTTGTGGGCAATAAAGAAATAAGAAGCTTGCTTCCCAACCACATAGTCCTAGGTTCAGTCCTACTACGTAGTACCTTGAGCAGGTGTCTTTTACTATAACCTCGGGCCGACCAAAGCCTTGTGGGTGGATTTGGTAGACGGAAACTGAAAGAAGCCTCCAGTATACATATAACACCTGTCCATGTTCAGATTGTCCTTGCACAGGGGCCTTCCGGACTCCCGTTTGCGCCGAGAACAAGGATTAATCTTCTCTCCTTTGCGCCACATGGGCTCAACTCTCCTCCCTTCTTCATCCATATTCCTCCCCGTGTTTGTGAAATCTTGTACCCCTGCTTTAAGGCTTCATACCTATACACGCCAGCTTAATTTAATTCGTCCTTAGTCGAAAGACACCTGTTGTTATGTCCTGTTATTATTTTTATTATTTTCATTGTGTTTGTGTCCGATTTTTCCGTCCTTGTTTATGTATACATTCGCCACTTTCTTCCAAAGAATCTAATGTTCTTAGCTTAGTTTTTCCTTGGGGCTGGCCAGATTGGAGCATTCTCAAGCATAATCAGCCGAAATTGCGAAGATAATCTGGTACTTGACTGAGGGAAGAAAACTTCGAATGACACGTCCTTGTTTTCTTTGTATCGTCTATGTGAATGTTTTGTTGTCCCATTTTTGTATCACCTAACTGTCCGGATGTTTTGCGTTCTTGTCCCATTTTGTATTATATATATATATATATATATATATATATATATATATATATATATTATACGAGAGGCCTCTGTGCGCGCTCGTGTGTGTGCCTGTGTTTGTCCCCCCCCCCGTCACTGCTTGACAGCCGGTGTGGGAGTGTTTGCGTTGCCATAACTTAGCGGTTCGGCAAAAGTGATTGATAGAAATGTACCAGATTTGAAAAATAATTGAAAATGTACCGGGGTCAATACATTCGACTAAAATCAGAGCAGCCTGACCTCAGTCTAAAGACTGGAAGAATATCTCTTATTTTTTCTGTATATATTACTCTTTTACACGTTTCAGTCATTTGACTGCGGCCATGCTGGAGCACCGCCTTTAGTCGAACAAATCGACTTATTTCTTTGTAAGCCGAGTACTTATTCTATCAGTCACTTTTGCCGAACCGCTAAGTTTCGGGGCTATAAACACAACAAATCGGTTGTCAAGCGATGGTGGGGGGGGGACAAACACAGACACAAAGGCACACACACATAAATAAGCACACACATATATCAACACGACTGGCTCCTTTCAGTTTCCGTCTACCAAATCCACTCACAAAGCTTCGGTCGGTTCACTCTGTGGGACTGAACCCGGAACCATGTGGTTGGGAAGAAAGCTTCTTACCATACAGCCATTTTTGTTATATGCCTTATTTTTAACTGTCTTCTTTTTTTACTATGTCCCTTTTTTTTTCTAAATATGTACCTCAGTTTTTAGTCCTATCATACTTTCAACAGTACGTCACATTTCTTTTGCTTACCATACTTACTGCAAGCTGGTAGAATTGTGAGCCCGCCGGCCAAAATGCTTAGCAGCATTTCGTCCGTCTTTTCGTTCTGAGTTCAAGTTCCGCCGAGGTCGAATTTTCCTTTCATCGTCGATAAAATAAATGCCGAACAGATCGACTCCAGCACTTATTTTCCAAGTCTAGTACATATTCTTTTGTCTTTTTGCCAAACTGCTAAGATACAGAGACATGAAAAACATGCATACATACATGCATACATACATGCATGCATGCATACATACATACATGCATGCATGCATGCATGCATACATACATACATACATGCATGCATGCATGCATGCATACATACATACATACATACATACATTCATACATACATACATACATACATACATACATACATGCATGCATACATACATACATACATGCATGCATACATGCATACATACATACATGCATGCATACATGCATACATACATACATACATACATGCATGCATACATACATACATGCATGCATACATACATACATACATGCATGCATGCATGCATACATACATACATACATACATACATGCATGCATTCATACATACATGCATGCATGCATACATACATACATACATGCATGCATGCATACATACATACATACCATGCATGCATGCATGCATGTATGTATGTATGTATGTATCATGCATGCATACATACATACATACATACATACATACATGCATGCATACATACATACATACATAAATACATGCATGCATGCATACATACATACATACATACATGTATGCATGCATACATACATACATACATACATGCATGCATGCATGCATGCATACATACATACATACATGCATACATGCATGCATACATACATACATACATGCATGCATGCATGCATACATACATACATACATAAATACATACATACATGCATACATACATAAATACATGCATGCATGCATACATATTTTCATACATACATACATAAATACATACATACATACATACATACATACATATTTTCATACATACATACATAAATACATACATACATACATACATACATACATACATACATACATACATACATACATACGTACATACATACACATATACATACATACGTGTGTGTGTGTGTGCGTGTTTACGTTTATCAAATTCACTCACAAAGCATTTGTTTGTCAGGGATTGTAGTTGCAAACTTGTCCAAAATGCCGTGCAATGGGACTGAACGCGAAATTGCAAGGTTGTAAAGCGAACTTCTTAACCACACGACCACGTTGGTTTTTGCTAACAATGCCAAGGTGTTACAAGATTGCACATAGGCGCAGGAGTGGCTGTGTGGTAAGTAGCTTGTTAACCAACCACATGGTTCCAGGTTCAGTCCCACTGCGTGGCATCTTGGGCAAGTGTCTTCTGCTATAGTCTCGGGCCTACCAATGCCTTGTGAGTGGATTTGGTAGACGGAAACTGAAAGAAACCTGTCGTATATGTATAATATATATATAATATATATATATATATATATATATATATGTATGTATGTGTGTGTTTGTGTGTCTGTGTTTGTCCCCCTAGCATTGCTTGACAACCGATGCTGGTGTGTTTACGTCCCCGTCACTTAGCGGTTCGGCAAAAGAAACCGATAGAATAAGTACTGGGCTTACAAAGAATAAGTCCCGGGGTGGATTTGCTCGACTAAAGGCGGTGCTCCAGCATGGCCGCAGTCAAATGACTGAAACAAGTAAAAGAGTAAAAGAGTATAGTAGTTAAGAAATTTGGATCTCTACAGTAAAAGAAAAAAAATGTAATAATAAAGATTCTGAGATCGTAGCATAGAAAATACCAAGAAAATATAAAATTATGATTCACCGTATTTCATGTACTGCGCGTGTCTCTTTCTCTCTGACTTTACGCAAGATATTCAAATCAGTTGGTCAGCTGACCTCTACAACAGTAACTGATCTGTAGAATGGGGCATGACTTTTGTTTCCTGTTCTGAGACGAAGTTAATTGTTGGAAAATTTATCGTCTTAATAACAATAATTCGTCTCAACTATTTAGACGCTTAATCAATAAGTTATACAGTTACGTAGGCTAGTGCTAACATAGTTAACATAAAAGAACAATATTAATTAATGACTATTTTCCTATTACTGTGTGTACGAGAAACAATTCTGAACATATTTCTCTGTTTTGCTGATTCCATCGGTGATGAGCAACCCGCGTTGTACTTGCTGAATTTGTGAAGGATGATTAATTAGATAACAAGAGAGCGCCTTTATTATTGGTGAACAAAAATGGAATTCTTCAGGAACGAAGTGATTCAGAGACACCATCTGTTTGAAAAACAAAGATGGTGTGGTTGTAAACTGAATTCCTGTTGAGGTAATTTTGCTTTTACTCTTTTCGGGGGACGATTTTTTTTTTTTTAAAAAAGGTACCAATCTATGGAGATAGATTGGCCGAATCAGTTGAGGATCAAGCAAGATGCCTTGAAATATCTTGAAAAATATGTTGTTTAGTTCTCCTTGCTGATGGAAATAAATAGCAAGTTTTCTATTGACATTCGTAATCTCATAGTGAGAGAACAACGGTAAACTTCTTCGATGTAGCTCTTGAAAAAAATCCAGTTTCATATTTAGTTGAAGTGTATGTGTGAGAGACAGTGTGTGTGTGTGTGTGTGTGTGTGTGTGTGTGTGACAGTGTGTGTGTGAGAGACAGTGTGTGTGTGTGTATTTGTCCTGCCACCCCCGTCACCGCTTGACATCTGCTGCTGGTGTGTTTACGTCCCCGTAACTTAGATGTCGATAGAATACGTACCGAGCTTTAAAAATAAGTCCTCGGCTCGATGTGTTCGACTAAAACCCTTCAAGATGGTACTCCAGCATGGCCGCAGTCAAATGTCTGAAACAAGTAAAAGAAAAAATTAAATATTACTAAAGTGTGAAGACACTGGTACGAAAGCTGCAAGGGGGACACATCAAAGGCGTGGATAGGGGAGAACCGACATTCATTGACAACTGCTAGTCTTTTTATAAAAACATCTTACTCATATACTTGTTCAGATGCATCTACGTTCAGATGCATAGCCACTATTAACAGACGGAGGTCCTACGGGCAATTTATAATCTTTATATTTTCATTATAATGACGACTTCCGTTCTGTTTTAGTTGAGTTAAATTTACTTTTCTGTATGTTACTTTGCTTTCTCTATGACGTTCAATTAATATCTATCTTTCTATCTTTCATCTTTTACTTCTTTCAGTCATTGGACTGCGGCCATGCTGGGGCACCGCTTTGAAAGGTTTAGTCGAACAAATCGACACCAATACTTATTTTTAAAGTCTGATACATATTCTATCGGTTTCTTTTGCCGAACCACGACGGTATGTGGTCGTGAACAAACCAACACTGGTTGTTGCGCGTAGGGAGTGGAAACAAACACAAACACACACACACGCACATACTCAGACATACATTTATTTACGACGGGTTTCCACACAGTTTCTTCTACCAAGTTCACTCACATGACTTTGGACGGCTGGAGCCCGTTGTAGAAGATACTTGCCTAAGGTGCTATGCAATGGGACTGAACCTGAAGCAACGTGGTTACGAAGCGAGCTTGTTAACTACACAGATATGCGTCTTTTCGTATTGTTTTAGTTTAGTTCATAACAATTTACTTTTCAGGAAGTTTTCTTATTTCTTTACTACACACAGAGGGGACAAACAAGGACAGACAAAGGGATTAAGTCGGTTACATCGACCCCAGTGCGTAACTGGTACTTAATTTATCGACCCAGAAAGGATGAAAGGCAAAGTCGACCGCAGCGGAATTTGAACTCAGAACATAACGGCAGACGAAATACCGCTAAGTTGTTGACAAACAACAGCAGTAATTCTATTCAGCTGAATACACGTCATTGATTGGTTGAAATTACCGAAATACGACAACTTTAACACGAATTAACTTCGTAAATAGAAACTTTTCTCAAAAACGCTAAGAGTCAAAGATGTTTTATATGACACATTCTACCAGTGTCCGAAGTTTGAAAGGATTTAGTTACAAAAAATGAATTTCTCGATCTGCCGATGAAAATGAAAAGATCCAAGGATTTTGACAAACATAGCTGACTGACCGAACGATTAATCATATAATCGATTAGTTAAATGATTAATCGGTAGACTATTATTATTATTATTATTATTATTATATTATTATTATTATTATTATTATTATTATTATTCAGTAGTTTTATTTTTATAGCGTGCTTTCACTTCACTACCGAGCGCAGCTCTGTGTGCCTTGGGTATGTGCTGTGATTTGTTGTGATGCTCTGATGGTTATTGTATGGAAAGTGTTCTGCGTTATTATTATTATTATTATTATTATTATTATTATTTAATAATAATAATAATAATAATAATAATAATAATAATAATATGAAATAGAACCAGTGCGTGTGTTTATTATTGGCATAATGACCTCCCGTCATACAGCAAAATTAAAGTCATTATTCATCTCATTCCTGCTATCGAAATATATTGTTCCATAATTCCATTGATAAATTTCAGTTTCTTGTCTTTAACACAGATTATTCCATCTCTTCAGAAATTCTTATTCAATTTCAGTAACGTCGATCTTTTCTGTTTTTTCATTTCCCAAACCATATCCTCCAAGCATATTTCGCTTACATTTTCACTCAAACCATTCAACTCCAGTTATGTCCCAACCAATTATTAACATTACTTTTCGCTCCAGTCCCAGTAATATTTTTTTCCCGCTTAATAAAATATTCTCATGTGTAGTAATACTCATTTCTTTCCCGTCGTGGGTTTATATGCTCCAGTACTAGACTATTTCCTATCGTCAATACATATGGTGAAAACTTACATTTACAAAAAAAAAAAAAACCCTTTCTTCCTATGGCCCTGGAATGATCCAAATTATTCAGGTGTGGCACAAACAATAACTTTCAAAACGGGGAAAAAATTAACACGTACTTAGTGACTCCCTTGTGGGTACATTAGAGACTTCCAAGCCAACAAAGCGAAACTAATATCTTTACAACGTAAACAGGCAACACCAACAAATACTAAATATTCATACTTTACAAAGCACAATGTTATTACCATAAAAGACACAATCACGACAGCATGAAGAACATAAGCGTCTACTTGAAATTCATTAGGTATATTAAAAGTATATGTGGAAAATCATTATATTCTCTTTTTCGTTCAAACTTCTCTATCAATCACTCTTTATATTTGTGCGTGTATGTGTGTGAGTGTGTACTCATACAGACACACATTTGTTTGTATCTCTCTCTCTCTTTCTCTCTCTCTCTCTCTCTCTCTCTCTCTCTCTCTCTCTCTCTCTCTCTCTATATATATATATATATATATATATATATATATATAGGCGCAGGAGTGGCTGTGTGGTAAGTAGCTTGCTAACCAACCACACGGTTGCGGGTTCAGTCCCACTGCGTGGCATCTTGGGCAAGTGTCTTCTGCTATAGCCCCGGGCCGACCAATGCCTTGTGAGTGGATTTGGTAGACGGAAACTGAAAGAAGCCTGTCGTATATATGTATATATATGTATATGTGTGTGTGTTTGTGTGTCTGTGTTTGTCCCCCTAGCATTGCTTGACAACCGATGCTGGTGTGTTTACGTCCCCGTCACTTAGCGGTTCGGCAAAAAGAGACCGATAGAATAAGTACTAAAAGGTGGTGCTCCAGCATGGCCGCAGTCAAATGACTGAAACAAGTAAAAGAGTAAAAGAGTAAAAGAGAATATATATATATATATATACTGATAGGGCACAGATAGTGTGTCTATAACCAGCTGGAGGAGATATCTTCCTGGGGCTACAAACTACAGTAGCATCCACCCTTAGGGGTTAGCTATATTCAAATGGCAAATATGTGTCACTATATATATATATATATATGAAAGAAAAAAGGTGTTCAGAATGCTGGATGGTTGTAAAAATATATATTTATTTACATATCACATATTATTTCTTCATATTAGCGCTTTCAACTACTCCTGTAGTTTCATCGGACATTTCTGATGAAACTACAGGAGTAGCTGAAAGCGCTAATATGAAGAAATAATATGTGATATGTAAATAAATATATATTTTTACAACCATCCAGCATTCTGAACACCTTTTTTCTTTCATATATATTAAATCTGTACATCGACCCCAATACTTCTAACACACACACACACCACACACACACACACACACACACACACACACACACACACACACACACAGCAACACACATATATATATGTATGAATTTAAGGATGGTCAAGAATTCTATTAAAAGGGTTTGGGGGAGAAATTAATTTTTCTTAATTTTCTTCTACTTTATGGTGTGTGTATTATTTTCGTGAGTGCGTGCGCAGGGGCTTGTCTGTGTCTGAAACTCTGAATCGGAAGAGAATGAATCACCAGAACAAATGCACGCGCGAGCACGCACACACACACACGCACACGCACACGCACGCACACGCACATACACGTGAGGCAGATCGTTTATTTAGAACAAAAAAATTTCTATTTTTAGATACAATTCAAGAGTCACAAACTCACAATAAAATGGTGATGTGGATGTGAGTAAATTATAGACCCTTATTTATTGACTAATGGTGAATGCTTCCATATTTAATTGTAGTTTATATATATATTAATGAATTGTTTTTTTAATTTATTCTTTGTTGTTGGGTGAACAGGTCTGAGCACGTGTAGAGTAAGTTCATTCCTCCACAAGCAATAATGTCGCTACTTAAGGAAATTTTCTTTATATTTTCGCCTTGGATCTGTTGGCGGTGAATCGTCATTCGTTAGCGTAATGAAACGCTCGACCGTCCTATGTAATTTTCCTGACATCCACAACATGTAATTACGTAGATTAAATTTTCTGAGTCGTACGTGAAGTTGACTTTTACTTTGAAGGTTTAGCCACCTTGAAATTTGAATTCTAGTCCTTCAATTAGGTATAGGCAAGTGCCACAATTTGTTTTTCCGCATTTTGTCACAGTTGGGTTGGGGATTTATTCTAGTGAGAATTCTTTTCAGTGTTTTGGGCTCCTTTTTGCTTTTGATGATTTAATGTATTTCCAGATATTTTTTTCATTTTTTCATTTTCGCATAGAATAGGGAGGTTTTGTGAATGTGATCAAATATTTCGATGTTTTTAGGGTATATATTTTTTTCTGTTATCGTTTACTTATTTCAGTTATTAGACTGCAGCCATGCTAGGACACTGCTCTGAAGAATTTTAACCGAAAGAATTGGCCCTGGTAAAGCCTGGTACTTATTCAATCGGGCTTTTTTGTCGAATCGCTAAGTTACAAGGACGTAAACACACCATCATCAGTTGTCATGCGGTGGAGTGGGAGAACAAACGCATACACACACACAGACACATATACGTACACGTACGCACACACACGCACACACACACGCACGCACACACACACACACATACACACGTGTATATATATATTTGTGTGTGCGTGTGTGTGTATATATATATTCTTTTATTCTTTTCCTTGTTTCAATCATTTGACTGCGGCCATGCTGGAACGCCGCCTTTATTCGAACAAATCGACCCCAGAACTTATTCTTTGCAAGACTAGTACTTATTCTATCTGACTCTTTTGCCGAACCACTAAGTTACGGGGACGTAAGCACACCAACATCGGTTGTCAAGCGATCGCGGAGGGACAAGCACAGACACGCACAAATATATATATTGTCTACCAACCACATGGTACAGGTCATCCCACTGCGTGGCACCTTGGACATGTGTCTTCTACTATATGCTTCGGGCCTGACCAATGCCTTGTGAGTGGATTGGTAGACGGAAACTGAAAGAAGCCTGTCGTATATATATATATATATGTATATATATATATATATATATATATAATATATATATCTATATTGATAATATATATATATATATATGTATGTGTGTGGTGTTTTGTGTCTGTGTTTGTCTCCCTAGCATTGCTTGACAACCGATGCTGGTGTGTTTATGTCCCCGTAACTTAGCGGTTCGGCAAAAGAGACCGATAGAATAAGTACTGGGCTTACAAAAGAATAAGTCCCGGGGTCGATTTGCTCGATTAAAAGGCGGTGCTCCAGCATGGCCGCAGTCAAATGACTGAAACAAGTAAAAGAGTAAAAGAGTAAAAGAGCCTACCTAAATCACATGCAAATAGGAAGATAAATATAAATAGAAAGATAGACATATAGATGGATAGATCAGAAGTAAAGCTTAGGAGAAAGGGGAAAAAAGATAAAGAATGATACAGCGTACGTATACGCACACTCGCACCCGACCAAGCGCGCGCATGCACGCAAACTCTCTCATAATGTCAACAGTTTTACTCATACGCATCTCTCACTCTTTCTCTGTACCCCCCCTCTCTCTCTCTCTCTCTCTCTCTCTCTCTCTCTCTCTCTGCACACAATATATTTAAACAACCATGTTATCTCTTGACACCTTTATTAGTTCTCTCCTAACTCTCTAAGCTTACTTTCTCGCCCCACTGCGTCCGACACATCACCACTACCGCCATCAACGCCGCCGCCGCCGCCGCCGCCACCACTGCCACCGCCAACATCCCCACCATCGCCGCCGCTGTCGTCATCAGCTTCACCTCTTTTTTTTTTTTCTCCACTTTTTGTTTTCGCTCCCCGTGTTTTTTCCTCCTCTTTTAATCACCGTTAGCAGCTGAGTGCTGCTACATTAATTTTTAATACACACACACTTACACACACACACACACACACACTTACACACACACACACACACACACACACACACACACACACACTCACACACACAACATAAACTGACGCACGCACATACTCACTTAAACACACACTTATACAGACGCACAGAGATGCTCATTTACTAACACTAGCCACTCACCAGGCCTATGCAGCTCCGTCCGTCCATCTATCTCACACTTTCTCTGCATTATGCTCATAATATATATATATATATATATGTGTGTGTGTGTATGTTTGTTGATTCGCTAGCTTCTGCACGCATTTTTTTTCTCTCCTTGTTTCTCTCTGTGTTTCTTTTCTGTGTATCTTTCTGTTGAAGAGCGTAGGCTCGAAACGTAAAAGACTTGTTTTATTTATATTCCTGAGCGCCATACTAATACAATTGTTTGTTTGTATTCCACCTGCCTTCGTCTTTTGTTTATTTTCATAAAGCTTCCTGTTATATATATATATGTATGTATGTATATACCTTTTATTCTTTTACTTGTTTGAGTCATTTGGCTGCGGTCATGCTGGGTTTTAAGTCGAACAAATCGACCTCCCGAGGACTTAGCTTTTTGTTAAAGCCTAGTACTTATTCTATCGTTTCTTTTGACGAATCGCTAGATTACGGTGACGGAAACACACCGGTGGTGGGGAACACACACACATACTATACAATATATCTTTCTTTCTTCCTTTCCTTCGTTACGGAAAAGTATTTTGCTCCCCTATTCGTTACTTGTAGAGAGTCCTTTAACTTTGAGCGCCCCTCCTCTTCTCCTACTCATTCCTTTACTCACTTCTTTCGCTAACTGTTACATATAAGATCCTTTCCCTTTTCTTTCCCCTTCTCTGCGTTTTACTTCTGTCTATATGTATACACCAAGTGATTTTTGCACGCGAGCAAGGAAAACGACACTGACATTTCATTTTAGCAGATATATTTACCAATATTACGTAAAAATATCTTGAGTAAATTCATTCAATAAAATCACCATTGGCTTCAACTACGGTGCCAGACGACTTCGGAATCTCCTGCAACTCATCTGGACGGTTTCCTTGTTTAAGTTGGCGAATGCTGCCATAATCCTTGCCTTCAGTTCATCTTTGGTGTTACAAGGAATTTTGTTGGTCTCTCGCTCAAGTGTGCTCCACACATAATAATCAAGGCGGTTCCAATCTGGGGAGTTAGGTGACCAGATGTTAGGGGTGATGTAGTCGCAGAAATTGTCTGACAGCCATGACTAGGTTCTCCTGCTTGTGTGGCTGGGTGCAGTGTCCTGTTGCCAGACATAGGGTCTTCCAGCAGCCATCCTCTTAACCCAGGGCGGCACTACCTCCTCAAGGCACTTGATATAGGCCTCCGTGTTGAGCCTGAGGCCGTGTGGGAAGATGAACGAAGGCATAACGTCGCCATCACTAGTGATGACTCCAAAGATGAAGATGATGGCTAGTTATTTGATGTTTATCACTCTCGGTACATGTTTTGGGGACACGGCTAGCCAACAGTTGTTCTGTGTGTTCACCATCTGATCCTGGCAGAATTTTTCTCGTCTGAGAAAAACTAAAGCATGT
>NC_042998.1:179207499-179209999 GCF_006345805.1 Octopus sinensis
AGCGTCGTTGAGTTGCTGCATGTTGGTCTCGTCGCGGCTGGAGTAGGAACTGCTGGTCTGTGTGGTCAATGGCAGAGACCAAAGACAGGGATAGTGATTTTCTGATGGCCTTTTAAAGCAAAGGTAGGCTCCACAGACCTCCAAAAGACTGTATCATGGGACCTTATCCTAAAGCCGTGATTGGTTGGCTTACCACTGGCGCGAAATAAGTCAAGAGCAAACAACTCACCATGCCAACCAATCAGAACAGTGGACACAACAGGGTCCAAATAGCGGCCAAAGTTAACTGTGATCTGCCACGAGATTTTTCTAATATATCTCTCAAACGAGGATATCACCGAGCTACGCTACACATGTAACAAAAACAATTTGCAAACATATTTACATTCCCATATAACAGTTAAGAACATCATCATTGTTGTATTAACGCATGCGCGGAAGTGTTTTGTTCGACTAGGTGCTGTTGGCTTAATTACGCACGACTTAAGTTATAGAAGGAGTGCGTATTATGCACAAGGCTTAGATTTTTCAGAGGTACAGACCCCTAAAACTCCCCTCAATGGCGCACTATACTCGAAGATTACAGTATTCAATATAAATTCTACAAAAGACAATGCCACACACACCACAAGAATACTCAAGTGCAGATGATGGTGTAATAGCAAATTCGCATACAAGTGTTGAAAACCAAGTGAACAGATTCATTACGTCACTAATACTGTAGAAAAGTTTGTGAACACCATAACTTCTTTAACCCTATCTCAAATCAACATCATTCGGTGAGAAAGAAACATATTTATCAAACCTATTGGATTCTTATAAAGATTTAATATCTGTAACTCATGGCGGAGAGGAAATGAGATTGTATGATGTCCATCACAGAATTTCTTGCATAAGACTCGCTATTAATAGAGGCTGGTGTGTCTATGATTGAGTACGTAATAAATACCAGAGCACAGAGATCTAATGCCACAGTTAATCAAAACCATTTGGTTGTCTAATCTAAAACTTAGTTTTGGAGTTGCTGATTAATATTTTCTCTAGGTCAGTAGGGGGTTATCAATTCGGTACTACAGGCTGTCGAAAACTCATTATTTATCAACGGGTTTCTTGCTGTAAATCGGTGAGTTATATTTCTGTGTGCCTATTTTTAGTTAGTTCGATTGAGCCGAAGATTTAAATGCACTGGCCACAGACAAAGCCGAGAACGAGATATGAACAATTAATCTCCGGTTATCGCTTCGTTAAGTTATCGATTTAAGTCATCTCAGATTTTTTTATACAAAGACGTTAGAGAATGAAATTAAGTGGAACCGCTTACACCAACGAACAAGGGATAAGCAACAATCTATTTTTAGTCACACTATCCTCCTGTTTTTTTCTCATTTTACTTCGTTTAAATCTCTCTCTTTCTCTCTCTCTCTCTCTCTCTCTCTCTCTCTCTCTCTCTCTCTCTCTCTCTCTCTCTCTCCTCGTCCCTCTCTCCTCTTCTCTCTCTCTCTCTCTCTCTCTCTCTCTCTCAATGACTTGCTCATATTTGCCTGAAAATTCGAAAGTCACCAAATAATCTTGGGCAATCTTTCGTCTCTAGTAGACCTTTCCGTCGATTTCCGTAAAAAATTTTTTTTTTTACATATGGGCTTGCGGGAACTTTTGAAGTAATGAGAGCGAAAGAGACTAAGAGAAAGCGGTTGTATGACGAGAGAAGTTCTTTTGAAGTTACCGTGCATGTGAAGCATTGATGTACATGTTGTGTGTGTGGTGTGTGTTTGATGGGTGTGGGGACAGACAGTATGTTGTGTAGTGAAGTGCTTCTGTTAGTGTGTGTGAAGAGACAGAGTAATGTGTGAAAGAAAGAGATACTGAAATTTTTTTACTCGGTGTAGTGTATATGTATGTATATTACTTCAAAAGTTCCCGCAAGCCCATATGTAAAAAAATAATTTTTTTACGGAAATCGACGGAAAGGTCTACTAAAGACGAAAGATCGCCTAATCTTGGTTGTTTGTATATTATTCTATTTCTTCCGTAACAAATTTCTCAAACTAACGCGACAATATTTCACATTTTCTTTTTTCTGCATTATTTATCAAGCCTATTCCTTTTAATTGAATCGGACCACTTACTCTCTTTTTCTGGGGATTTTATATTCAAAAGCTATAAATGAAGTCCTGGACAACTAACAGCGCTTGTCATACAACTGACAGCAAAACATTTCATCACCATTCGCTTTTTCCCTTAAGAGTGAAAATGGAAGCCAATATTTCACGTTAGATCGTCTGCCTTGACGTATAGTAAATAAGATATGCAGCAAGCAAATATATGTAAATAAATGTTTGTATATGAATGCAAATCTTTCTATATGTATGTGTGTGTGTGTGTGTGTGTCTGTGTGTGTTTGTGAATGTTTGTATGCGTATTGAAATGTATTTTCAGGAAAGGATGTATGTATGACTGCGCATTTACACGTATGAATGCGTGCAATTGGATGCGCGTTTAA
>NC_042998.1:179212499-179304999 GCF_006345805.1 Octopus sinensis
CATGAAAAAAGGGTATGGTTGATGAATGTAATTTCATTAGTGCCATACACGGAACTCTCGGCTTTTGAGAGTTCTCAATATATATATATATACTCATGTTTTTGTTTCTTTGAGTATACGCGACTGGTACTTAATTTATCGACCCCGAAAGGATGAAAGGCAAAGTCGACCTCGGCGGAATTTGAACTCAGAACATAAAGACTGGCGAAATACCAATTTCTTTACTACCCACAAGAGGGGACAAATAAGGACAGACAAACGAATTAAGTCGATTATATCGACCCCAGTGCGCAATTGGTACTTAATTTATCAGCCCCGAAAGGATGAAAGGCAAAGTCGACCTCGGCGGAATTTGAACTCAGAACGTAAAGACTGGCGAAATACCGCTAAGCATTTTGCCCGGCGTGCTAACGAGGGGCGAAATGCTTAGCGGTATTTCATCTGTCTTTATGTTCTGTGTTCAAATTCTGCCGAGGTCGACTTTGCCTTTCATCCTTTCGAGGTCGATAAATTAAGTACCAGTTGCGTATACTCATGTTAGCTCCCTCTTCAGTGTACATGCATGCATGCATGCACGCATACATACATACATACATACATACATACATACATACATACATACATACATACATACATACATACATACATACATACATGGACTTTTTGAAACATACAATGTTTTTACAACTAACAAACGCTTCGAAAAAATGTTTCCGAATGTTATGGGAGCTGAACCGCTGTTTGATTTTCTAAGCGTGTTCACATACTCAGTACTTCAGCTGAGTTATTTGGCGCAACATAAAATGCTTAAGGACACGGAGCTTCAGCCGGACCAGAAATTTAACCCACGGCATTATGATTATGTCGAATATCCCAACTACGTGCCTTCGTAAGCTTGGAATTAATTCATTACGAAATGAGAAAATCGGAAATTACCTGGGAAGTGAAGCAATCAACCTATCTCATTATTTGCATTCTATCATTTTCAACCGCTGCTATTAATTCTGTTGTGTACTTTTAAATACCCATCTGTCGGGTGATAAGATCAAGTGGACTGATACATGCCGATGTCACTTAACCCTAAGGCAGATTAATAAATTAATTCATAGAATATTTAGTTTACATTTCAGGCGAAAGTCTATCAAGAAAGAAAATAAAAAATGATTGTGGAGTTAATTAAACTTCTGCGCGGTTGTACTAAATTATTCGAGTTGTTGTTGTTGTCGTTTAACACAAGGTCACCTGTAGTTGAGTGAGCGTATCGTCAAAACATCCCAACTATAATGATCTCGTTTTTTTTTTTAACCAGCTTTGATTATATAAGATAGGCCAACGTGCCACTTTCTTTTCCTAAGATTTTAGAAAGCGATTTGAGAGAAACATGGCTATTATTACGAGCAGATCAAGCGAAGAGTTGGGGCTCTCTTATTTACATGATTTCAGCATACTTTAAGATAAAGTATTTACCACCAATATATGTATGATTTATGCGGAGCCTTACTGTGTAATCATTCCTCTACATAACTGGTATTGAATATATATAATATATCGATACCGAAGCAAAGAAAGATACATTCTATTCCAGCATGATTAAAAGTCAGCTAAATACTGAAAATCATTTAGTATGGTGCTCCGACAGTCCTGTCAATGTATGTGTTTGCGTGTTCGTGAGTATATTTATATTTAGTAGTGTTACCATTGGTGTAGCTTCGAACAGGTCCAAAACTATTTTTGTTCTTTTCGTTTGAATCATCCTTTGGTCTTGGTTCGTTCAAAATGGCGGCTAATCAGAAGCCGTGTAGCGCTTGGCAGTTACTACTGGCTCTTTTGTAAAAGCTGATTGAAAAAGTAAGTCACAAAACTGAACATTTTAATGATTTTTTATTTTTTTAATTTAAGACCATAAACATATTCCGATTCCAACCAGTTATATGCCATAACATTACCAAGAATATATGATTCCAAATATATATATATATAATATTTAATCAATATAGGGAGGCAAAAAAATTTTGTAGAATTCTTTTCCCCCAGGGAGGGCCTAGTGGAAAAAATTAAATAGTCATAAACCATTTTTAAGTTCAATATCACAATCAAGGAACGGCCATAATAGGCCATTCACCCACTAGATAACAGCCAAAAGCTTCACCGCAAAAAACATAATTCCGTAAATCAGGAGAAATTAAAAACATTTACCTGAAATTCCTTATACGATGCACCGTTTCTTCTACTGTTTAATGGTAAACTAACGTGATTAAATTAATCAAGCCAATCTACCATAGGCCCTTAGATTCATCAGTAAGGAATAGCCAAATCGGAACAGATATTTTCACGAGGCATCACGTCCATGCCTCGCCAATATCTGACCTAAAATTTCAAATCGTCGCACTCGCGCAAATTTATCGGCAGCAAATAAATATAAGCCGCCGATTCCATTACGGAACAACCAGAAAATTCATATTAATCCAATATAGGGAGGCAAAAAAATTTTGTAGAATTCTTTTGCCCCCAGCGGCCTAGTGGAAAAAATTAAATAGTCATCAACCATTTTTAAGTTCAATATCACAATCAAGAACGGCCATAATAGCCATTCACCCACTAGAAATAACAGCAAAAAAAGCTTCAACACCCAAATTAACATTAATTCCGTAAATCAGAGAAAATTAAAAAACATTTACCACTGAAATTCCTTATACGATGCACAGTTTCTTCTACTGTTTAATGGTAAACTAACGTGATTAAATAAATCAAGCCAATCTACCATAGTTATTTTGCGGTTGAAGCTTTTTTGGCTGTTATTTCTAGTGGGTGAATGGCCTATTATGGCCGTTCCTTGATTGTGATATTGAACTTAAAAATGGTTTATGACTATTTATTTAATTTTTCCCACTAGGCCGCTGGGGCAAAAGAATTCTACAAAATTTTTTTGCCTCCCTATATTGATTAATTATGAATTTTCTGGGGGTCCCGTAATGGAATCGGCGGCTTAATTTATTTGCTGCCGATAAATTTGGCGCGAGTGCGACGATTTGAAAATTTTAGGTCAGGATATTGGCGAGGATGGACGTGAATGCCTCGTGAAAAATATCTGTTCGATTTGGCTATTCCTTACTGATGAATATAAGGGCTATGGTAGATTGGCTTGATTTAATTTATCACGTTAGTTTACCATTAAACAGTAGAGAAACGGTGCATCGTATAAGGAATTCAGGGTAAATGTTTTTTAATTTTCTCTGATTTACGGAATTAATGTTATTTTGCGTTGAAGCTTTTTGGCTGTTGTTCTAGTGGGTGAATGGCCATTATGGCCGTTCCTTGATTGTGATATGGAACTTAAAAATGGTTTTTGACTATTTATTTTTTCCCACTAGGCACGCGCGGGGGCAAAGAATTCTACAAAATTTTTTTGCCTCCCTATATTGATTAATTATGAATTTCTGGTTGGTTCCGTAATGGAATCGGCGGCTTATATTTATTTGCTGCCGATAAATTTGGCGCGAGTGCGACGATTGAAAATTTTAGGTCAGATATTGGCGAGGCATGGATCGTGAATGCCTCGTGAAAAATATCTGTTCCGATTTGGCTATTCCTTACTGATGAATCTAAGGGCCTATGTAGATTGGCTTGATTAATTAATCACGTTAGTTTACCATTAAACAGTACAAGAAACGGTGCATCGTATAAGGAATTTCAGGGTAAAGTTTTTTTAATTTTCTCCTGATTTACGAATAATGTTATTTGCGTTGGTTGAAGCTTTTTGGCTGTTATTTCTAGTGGGTGAATGGCCTATTATGGCGTTCCTTGATTGTGATATATATATATATATATATAACATAAGAGGGATCAGCCATCTGAATGTGGCTAGGGTCAGGGCGGGGTGGTGAGGGTGTTTACTGATGCATTTAGCCCCAGGCGAACATCGACGTCACCAGAAGAGATGACACCATCGCGGTGTCCTTGCCAGCCAGCAAAGGGAGATCAGCCTCCCCGAAGATACGGATACTAACACGGACCGGTTTCGAGGTTATTGCCTCTTGTCAACGTATGGTAAGCACCGCTCTTCGTTGGGGACTCCCTCTACAGGCTGGATATATATAGATTTTCACAGTAACCACAGTCACTGGCGTAGAAAATCTGTTTGAAAACAATAAATAAATATATATGTATATATACACATATATACATATATATATATATACACATACGCACACACATACATACGAACAAGCAAACACACGCGTATATATATATACATACACAAACACACACACACACAACATATGGATATATAGGGTGGGCCAAAAGTTGCAGCACTATTTATATTTTAAATGATTGTGCAACTCGTAACCCACACTATATATATATCAGAGGGGGAACATATTATAGTTACCTTTCTGTAAATGGCGAATTTTGGTGGTAATTGAAGTTCCGATCGTTTATCCGGGTGGGATAAATACTTCAACAAAAATTCGCATGGATTAAGTGTAAGCAACAATATAAAATCAACCAAGAAGTAAAACGGAGATACACCCGGACAAAATCGCTGGAATATATATGACGGACGCCCCACTAACGGCCGAATTTAGCATGGACAATAAAGCGAACATCTCCGGAAATATACATATCCACTCAGATGAACAACCAGTATTCAATTACCACCAAAGTTCGTCATTTATATATATACACACACACACATGCCATTTGCAACGAGGTGAATGCATATTTACCTCAATATGGTACACAGTAACAGTTGTAAACTCACTCTTACCTTCACTTTGCTTAACTAATTAAATAACGGCTTTTTAGCACCAAAGATACACTTCTATTTGTTGTTTTTCTTCCATTTTCTGATCGTCTATATACTCACACACACACACACACACATATAGATAGATAGATAGATAGATAGATAGATAGATAGACAGATAGATAGATAGATAGACATATACTCTTTTACTCTCTTTTACTTGTTTCAGTCATTTGACTGCGGCCATGCTGGAGCACCGCCTTTAGTCGAGCAACTCGAACCCCGGACTTATTCTTTTTGTAAGCCCAGTACTTATTCTATCGGTCTCTTTTTGCCGAACCGCTAAGTGACGGGGACGTAAACACACCAGCATCGGTTGTCAAGCAATGCTAGGGGAACAAACACAGACACACAAACACACACACATACATATATGTATATATACATATATACGACAGGCTTCTTTCAGTTTCCGTCTACCAAATCCACTCACAAGGCATTGGTCGGCCCGGGGCTATAGCAGAAGACACTTGCCCAAGATGTCACGCAGTGGAATTGAACCCGGAACCATGTGGTTCGTAAGCAAGCTACTTACCACACAGCCACTCCTATACATATATACACACATTCATACAGATATACATCATACATACATACATACATACATACATACATACATACATACATACATACATACATACATACATACATACAAAACAATACTCCACAATGCATTTGCGATACCAGTGCTGTTCCCAACATTTGGGAGACTTGATTGGTCTTTAGCGTACTCTCGAGTGAAATTTCCCTCTCCCCTTTATTATATATACGTGCTTTCTAACGTAGCAGGTAACATCTAGCCTTTGGCTGCCATTTGGACCCCGTTGTGTCCACTACTCTGATTGGATGTCATTGGCGCAATTTGTCTCTTACTCTGTTGCGCCAATTTGCAGCGCCAATACCAACCAATCAGAATAGCGGCCAAAGGCTAGCTGTTACCTGCTACGTTCGAAAGCACGTACATAATATAAAGGGGAGAGGGGAATTTCACTCGAGAGTACGCTACAGGTCTTTAGAGGGAATCCACTCCATAGATATCAAAACCCACAAAATCCTGACAACAACTGGGAACTTCCACAGAAATAATGATGTTGACAGGCTCTACGTAAGAAGAAATAAAGGTGTTAAATTTGTAATTGTAATTTGTCCCGTCTGTGTTCAGCCCTGTGTGGCTAATAAAGAAACATATCTATCTATCTATCTATCTATCTATCTATCTATCTATCTATCTATCTATCTATCTATCTATCTATCTATCTATCTATCTATCTATCTGTCTGTCTGTCTGTCTGTCTGTCTATCTATCTATCTATCTATCTATCTATCTATCTGTCTGTCTGTCTGTCTATCTATCTGTCTATATATCTATCTATCTATCTTTTTTTATTTTTTTTTATTTTATCCCCCCTTTTTTTGTCCTCTTTTTTTCCATTTACGATCCCTTTTGATTGAAAACCAAACCCCCCTTCTTTTACCCCCAAAAGAAAAGCTCTACCTTGTAATTTTGTCCTGTCTGTGTGCAGCCCTATGTGGCTAATAAAGAAACATATCTATCTATCTATCTATCTATCTATCTATCTATCTATATTGTTAATAAATCTAGAAGTGAATATCAAATGCATGTTTACAATGCATGTAAACAGGCATATTTCAGAATTGCTGGTAACTGCACGTATACAACATGCAAGGAATGCATATGAGAGAAAATGAAAATATAAGAACCAATCTCTGTCGTTGTTCGTGTATATTTAGATATTGACTTTGTTTCTGACGGATCGAATAAGATCGCATCGCCGAACGGATATTGTGGTAAACAAATTCAACACACACATCAGCTGTCATCTTCAAATTATACGGTGTTACACGTGAGGAGAAAATAGATAATGACTAGCATTCCTTTAACAGAAACAAAGCCATTGTCAATACCACGCATACACATGTGTACAATTGTGCGTGCGCGCACGCACACACAAACACACGCGCGCGTGTTCATGCATACACATATACGTACATATTTTTGTGTATATATGTTGCAGAGCTACATCATCTGCTGTGCAGGTCGACTCACATATTATTATATGTATCTCTGCTACATATACACTCACGCACGAGTATATATATATATATATATAAGAGAATCATTGTCAGTGTGGTCAATGGGTTTGTGTGTGTGTGTGTGTGTGTGTGTGTTGTTGTGTGTGTGTGAGTGTGTGTGAGTGAATTCTATATCAGTCAGAAATAGAAGCACATTTAATATCAGTTATAGAGTAGGTATATACATGTGTGTGAGTGTATGGTGAGCTGGCAGAAACGTTAGCACGCCGGGCGAAATGCTGGGCGGTATTTCGTCTGCCGTTACGTTCAAATTCCGCCGAGGTCGACTTTGCCTTTCATCCTTTCGGGGTCGATTAAATAAAGTACCAGTTTAGCACTGGGGTCGATATAATCGACTTAATCCGTTTGCCTGTCCTTGTTTGTCCCCTCAAAGTTCGCCGAGGTCGACTTTGCCTTTCATCCTTTCGGGGTCGATAAATTAAGTACCAGATGTGTACTGGGGGTCGATCTAATCGACTGGCCCTCTCCCCCAAAATATCAGGCCTTAAGCCTAGAGTAGAAAAAAATGTATAGTCTTGGATATAGTGCTCTTTCTGTAAATGATGTATGCATACACTAGCGTAGCTAGATGGTGGCGGTAGGGGCAGTCCACCCCGGGTGGCACTTTTAAAAGGTGGCACTTTTGGGTCTGCTGTAGGCAATATGTGTTTTTTTTTTTTGTGGAGTCCAGGAGTGGCACATGGAAGGGCCACATCGGGCGGCACACACTCTAGCTACGCTAGCATATACATGTTCACGCATGCATGTTTCCATGTATGTATAAACTTTGTAATGCAGTTATATTTAGTTGGAAAGCATTATTTTTAATACTAGCCTTCATCAACGGACGACAAATAGCAGAATCAATAAACCATCTGATTGAATGTTTTGCTGTATATCAATACATACCTTTACTCTCCTAATCCGAATCGCTTTGAACTTCACAGAGACTTTCATCTTCCCCGAGTCAATACAACAAACTCCCGTGAACTCAATCTACTTGACTCGACTCTTGATATGGTATTTAGTATCTGACAAAATTTCTACGTTAAAATATTTTCATACACCAACTTGATGCTTTTAGACACATTTACAACTCAATCATTCTATCTATTGAATATATTGTCTGTATTCTATTATTATTA
Source organism: Octopus sinensis (assembly GCF_006345805.1). Lineage (NCBI taxonomy): Eukaryota > Metazoa > Mollusca > Cephalopoda > Octopoda > Octopodidae > Octopus > Octopus sinensis. The sequence continues at coordinate 179,220,546 of NC_042998.1, forward strand.
TTATTATTATTATTAGTATTAGTATTATTATTATTATTATTATTATTATTATTATTTTATCATTATTATTGTTATTATTATTATTATTATTATTATTATTATTGAGTGAGAGAGCAGTGTAATGCCATCAAAGTAACACTGGGGTAAAATATACGAAGCCCAGTATACCCATCATGACTACCCGTCTGATAAGGCTACACTAAGCACATGCATCACAACAATATGTGCGCGACATGGTGATCTCATATCAAGATGAACAGCACATGACCTTGCAGGTGGGGCCCAGTTAGAATTTTCTTCAGGTTGAGTAGCCCATGCCGCTCAAAAGGTCCCTGAATAAGGGTCGTTTAAGGATGTTGAACGAACCACTCATGTTTCCAAAGGTGAATTATCCAAACCGCAAAGAATTCCTTTCAACACATGACTATGATGCTCCCCGACCACTTCTGCTCATGATCAGAGATGCACATATCGTCAGCCACTAAGGGACATGCTCAACTGGTTAAGGTCAAACAACTGACAAGCAAAACTGTGGTATTGAGCAGAATATTTGCTGTAGCCCATCTTTCATACCAAGACAAAGCAATGTACATGATAGCACTTTCAATCAGTTAAGATCAGAAGCCACGAGAGCCACTGCCTGGTACTGCATCAGGGTATTTATTGTTGTTGTTGTTATTATTATTATTATTATTATTATTATTATTATTATTATTATTAGTAGTAGTAGTAGTAGTAGTAGTAATTTTTTACATAATTCATATTCCTGTCTTGACATATTCTGGATACTCATGTTGCTTAATCTTTTGTTTGTTCTGTGTATCATATATGATAACCAGAACATATTTCCCATTCGTCCATACATCTTATAAATGCACATACCCATTCTTTTAAACCACCAGAATAATTTGGGACTTATGAGAGGAAAACTGTATATTACTCAGGATATATAGAACAAGGACTAACAAAATGATTGAAAACCAGAACGGACATTTAGGACAAACTTATAAAACTGATTTGGACAGGCAACGGGTTAAGCAGACAGATATCTCCATTTAATATTTGATAAATCGAAATTTCGGAATTCTCCCCCTTTACCTTTTTGAGAGGAATTTTCATTAACGCAAAATGCTATTCTTCTCATTACGGGTATAATTTCAATTGATTAAAAGTTAAGTTCAGCTTACCATAATTAAGTGTAGAAACCTGCACTTAATTTTGTTTTCTTTGGAAAGTGTTACATTTTGCCTCTAAGAGCGACTTCTTTCTTTTCTTTCAATGATTTCCATTCATTTTGGTTTTTTTTTTTTAAATTTATATATTCTCTTGTTCAACAGTTTTGACGTCGCCCTTCCATTTCACTTAGTTATTAAAATAAAGAAAAATGAAGAAATCCAACCTTGCATCTATTTACACAGCTGTCTCTAATCAATGCTAAGCTGTAATTTATTTCACTAATTATTACTAATCTTCTGTGTAATCTCTTATCGCAATCTTGAAACAAGATCTTAATATTCTATACTTCATATACTTTGATATTAGGTCTGATATCAACATTAGTATGGCAAATCAACGAGGGAACATCTGCATAGTCGTTTGATCTGCTGGAAATAGCAGTTAAAACACTCTTAAATCACACCCTGCTATATTAGGATTAAAGAAAGAGACTTGTAAGAATACATTGCGGGTCTTTTCGGTTTGAATGGCAGTTTTTAAAAATAATTTCCACGTAACTAAAAAATTTTAAACTTCGTATACTGGTAGAATGTGTTTATAAAACATCTTTTTCTCTTGGCTTTATTGAGAAAATTCTATAGTTTGTAAGATATTTGTTGCTTTTTTCTTCAATTTCTGCAATTTCAACCAATCACTGACGTCTATTGAGTTAAAAACATTTTGTGCCGTATGAATATGTCTCTCATTTAAGAAACAGATTGGGTTTATTTACATTTGTGAAGAAAAAAGGGTTCGATTCCATTGCGAGGTGTCTTATAGTAAATGGAATTTTCTATATCATTGAGTTGAGTCATATGCTGTGTGTGAAATTAAATTGACGGAAAAGGCACAAAAGCCTGTTGTGGGTATCGTAACTGTATTTAAAATGTACAGCTTTGTCACACACACGCATGCTGTATCATGCTGATTCCACGTGTGAATTACGTTAAGGAGTATACGTGTCCGTGGAATACTCAGCCACTGACATATTAATTCAGGGGAAGATAATGCAGTCGGTTAAACAACTGAATCTTCGCTGTTGAATAACAGAGATTAGAGGGAAGGAAACAGACGTGACCGGCACTTCATTTTATTGACTCAGAACATAAAAGGTAATGTTGACTGCTGGAGGATTTGAACCCGGAATGCAAAGGACCATAACTAAGTACTGCTCTACCGACTCAGCCAAACTTCCACATTTATTGCATTAATGTATGATGAAGGCATAAGTGTTGCGGAAACGGTAGTACACTCATCAAAATGTCTTACATAATTTCCTTTCAATGCACCTTGTTTCGAGTTCTTATCCATTTGCAGCTAACGTTATCTTCCATTGTTTTGGGGCCAGTAGCACAGGGTTTAAGGCCAATAGCATATGGTTGCGTTTAGGGGTGAGGATTGTGCTTTGGGGTGAAGGTTGCGCTTTGGGGTGAAGGTTGCGCTTTGGGGTGATGGTTGCGCTTTGGGGTGAGAGTTGTGCTTTGGGGTGAGGGTTGCACTTTGGAGCGAAGGTTGCGCTTTGGGGCGAGGGTCCACCTTAGGCAACACCTTTAGTGGGGGGACTGGATCTTCTGGATCTACTGTAAAAATCCGTGTAGGCTGTGGTGGGCCACAGAGGGGGCACAGCAAACTCAAGGGCTTCCACGAGTGACACACACTACCTACACCACCGTTTGGGGGGTCAATCAAATATTCGCCAGTCATGTATAGTAATTAATGGTAATCGACCATACACCTTCCTTACAACTTGTATCATGTAACAAATAAGGGCATGCCTACACAAGTGGGTCCCCACTTCCCCCTGACTTTGTTTCCTCATAACTTTCAGAAAAATTGAGCTTTGTTAATGAAATTCTCTACTCTGCTCCAAAGCGAGAATAAGTTCCCAGAAAGCTATGATTATATTACAGCTTTAATTCTAGTCCAGACAATTCATTTAAATCACTCTTCCCACCTTTCTAACTGGATGAAGTGGTAAATAACCCTTCCTTTCAAAATCTTCCTCACATTGACTGAAAGAGTGTCATAAGCAAAACTGAAGACCCAGTTTTCACCAAAGTACTTCATTTCCTTTTAAAAGTACATTTCATACATAGGATCAATTCGTTTATATATTTATATATGTTTTTGTTTGTTTACAGGTTTATTTTTGGTGGCCTTCTACAGTTTGGCAGTGCTAATATGTGTTCCTGTCTGCTACGTCCAGCTCAAACTAGGGTCACTCTTTCGGTCTGGAACTGTTGGCATTATAGGGTCAATTATGCCCCTTTTCAAAGGTAAGAAATTCCAGTTGTCTACTTCTGTGATGTTTGCTTGTTTTTTCTGTCCTTTTCCAACTGTCTTTTATTATTCTGTTTTAACTCTGAAATTTAAAAAAAAAAAATAAAGAAAAATTTGCTACACAAATATATAAAGTCTTTGATTTATAAGGGAAAAAAATTACATCAAGACATTCATCAAATCATGGAATTTTCAGTTATTTAACCATTGAGCATTTAAATTGACCACATTAGGCTTATATATTCTGCATGTCTTATGTTCAAACCAGTCAGATTCAGCCTTTCACACCTACCATACAATGGCATTCTAAAAATATACAACCAACATCATTGAAATCTTGAAGCTACAAGGTAATGTATAGTAAATTCAAACCAAATGCAATAAATAAGCATTATGTTTGACTAAATAATCTGAATGTCAAAGGTTAAAACCATGTTACTGAATTAATATGACTACAACCAACAATTGAAACTGCTTGTTCATATTACATGCAGTAAATATCATATATGGTTTATATTTTTTTTCAAATTATAGTTATGATACCCATGCTGGTGGCACGTAAAAAGCACCAGCCAAACGTGGCATCCACGTCGGTGACACATAAAAAGCACCAACTGATTGTGGCCATTTGCCAGCCTCCCCTGGCTCCTGTGCCGGTGGCACATAAAAAGCACTCAGTACACTCACAGAGTGGTTGGCGTTAGGAAGGGCATCCAGCTGTAGAAACACTGCCAGATCAGACTGGGGCTTGGCACAGCCTCCTGGCTTCCCAGACCCCGGTTGAACCATCCACTCCATGCTAGCATGAAAAACGGATGTTAAATGATTATGATGATGATGATGATGATGATGATGATGATGTAGTTACATGACCAATTTTTGTATAAAACATTTCCAGTCAATAAAATCTTACTACATATGTTATGGGCACTTTCGAATTATTGAGACAGCTTCTGTACAGTTGTTCAACTTGCAGAAATGGCTGCCAAATCTCTTTCATATACTCTGCCACCTTCAAAACATAAGGGCCCGTTGGACTGTATGGTCCAAGTTATACAAAACCTAAGGCTGTCAGTGTTGGAACATTTTTGATTAAGATTGAACTGTTCATCCATCAATAACACACACACACACACACACACATTTCGTTTGAGTTGTCTTCTACCTTTTCTATCCAAAGGGTTTTCAACCCAATATTTACATGCTCATATTTATAGCTTTATTTGCTTCAAGATTCACCGTTTCTAAAAAGAATTTATGTTGTTGAAGTTTCTAAATTCTTATATCATCAACATATGTATGCATATGAATACATACATACATACATACATACATACATACATACATACATATAATATATATATATTATATATATATATATATATAATATATATATATATACAGATATATACATACATACACATATATATATATACATATATATATATACATACACACACATATATATATATAAATTGGTGTAATGACAAATTACACACACACACACTCATCTCTGTATATATAGATATATGTAGGTATGTATGTGTGTGAATGTGTATATATATATATATATATATATATATATATATATATATAGAGAGAGAGAGAGAGGAGAGAGAGAGAGAGAGAGAGATAGATAGATAGATAGATAGATAGATAGATAGATAGATACACACATTCATATGCATATACATACCTACATATATCTATATATAGAGAGATGTGTGTGTGTGTGTGTGTGTGTGTGTGTGTGTGTGTGTGTGTGTGTGTGTGTGTGTGTGTGTGTGTGTGTGGTGTGTGTGTGTGTGTGTGTGTGTGTGTAATCTGTCATTACTCCAATTTTTCCATTAGGAATGTGATTAAAAGTGAGCAGAATCCCAAGTTGCTCATTTCTGTCACATTCCTCAATAAGAAAATTGGAGTAACAACAGCTTAAAACCTCAGCTTCAAGTGAATAAATATATTCTACAATATTTATTGAATATTATTTTTGCTCTTGACAGTACATCTAAATGCACATACTTACAAAACTTATACACATATGAATTTATTAATCCATAAAAGCAAAATGTCAGTGAATGAATAAACAATTGAATTCATAAACAGAAGTAAATGAGTATTTTTTTTTACAAATTGACAGCTATGTTGAAACTTTGTCAAACATAACTTTTCAGTTGAGAGATGGGAGAAAGAGAGAAAGCTCAAATGGAACATCATGGGAAAATAAATCAAAGTATACACATTTAAATAACTATAGATATTCTATGTTATGCATCTTGTGTTATTTTCTATGCATTGTTCCATTTAAGATATATAGGCGCAGGAGTGGCTGTGTGGTAAGTAGCTTGCTAACCAGCCACATGGTTGCGGGTTCAGTACCACTGCGTGGCATCTTGGGCAAGTGTCTTCTGCCATAGCCCCGGGCCGACCAATGCCTTGTGAGTGGATTTGGTAGACGGAAACTGAAAGAAGCCTGTCGTATATATGTATATATATATATATATATGTGTGTGTGTGTGTTGTGTGTGTGTGTGTTGTGTGTCTGTGTTTGTCCCCCTAGCATTGCTTGACAACCGATGCTGGTGTGTTTACGTCCCCGTAACTTAGTGGTTCGGCAAAAGAGACCGATAGAATAAGTACTGGCTTACAAAGAATAAGTGCCAGGGTTGAGTTGATTGACTAAAGGCGGTGCTCCAGCATGGCTGCAGTCAAATGACTGAAACAAGTAAAAGAGTAAAGAGAGAGTATCTCTCTATATATAAAGCTGAAGTTGTCTGTGTATGGCAGGTTTGGTAGCCTTCAACTAACACTATCTCCTCCGAGACCCTGCGGCGCAAGTTGACCAAAATTGAGAGTATGATAGAAGAAGGCTTACTCTACTTTCCGTAGAAGAAAAAATTCAAATCAGACCATGTTAACACCAAAAATTATTTACATCAAAAAGGTGCTTTTTTTCTATGAAAATCCCTATTTGTTACTATTTTTTGACTGCTGTGTCGCCATTTTTCGGTGTATTTCAACAAGAAAAATGTTCACTTAAAGAGAATACATAATGCAAAATTTTTAATTTTCAAAGATCCAATTCTAAAGGGTCAAAACAAACCCAAGCAATGCTGGGCAATACTGCTAGTATATATATATATATATATGGATGTTTGTGTCTCCTTGTCTTGACACAGTGTGATAGTTGTAAATGAGTCTACTGATATACAAAGCAGTTTCATTCATTTCTATATTCTGGCCATGGGAAAATACTCTTTTCTACTCTAGGCACAAGGCCGAAAATTTTGGGGGAGAGAGGCCAGATGATTAGATCGACCCCAGCATGCAACTGGTACTTAATTTATCAACTCTGAAAGGATGAAAAGCAAAGTCGACCTCGGCGGAATTTGAACTCAGAACGTAAAGACAGACGAAATACCGCTAAGCATTTCACCTGGCGTGCTAACGTTTCTGCCAGCTCGCTGCCTTGGCCAAAGGAAAATATCACCTTGCATGGAAACAGGTGAGAGTTGGCAACAGGAAGGGCATCTGGCCATAGAAAGTCTGCCTCAGCAAAACTCCGTCCTCCACACGCAAACATAGAAAAGTAGATATTAAAATGATGATGATGATGATGATGATGATGATGATAACAAATATTAGTCTCAAATTTTTGGCACAAAGCAGCAATTTCAGGTGGAGGAGATAAGTCAATTACATTGACACCCCCCCCCAACTCCACCCACCCATTAGTGTTCAACTGGTATTTTGTTTTATTGAACCGTAAGGACAAAAGGGAAAGTTGACCTCAGATGAAATTGAACTCAGAACCATGAGATGGACAAAATGCTGCTAAGCAGTTTTCCCAATGTGCTAACTATTCTGCCAGTTTGCCACCTTAATGATCACAAATATTGATAGGCTGTTGGATAGATAGATAGGCTGGTACATGCATGGCTTGCTGGCTGGTTGGCTGGCTGGCTGGTTGGATAGCTTGCTAGCTGGCTGGTTGGTTGGCTGGCTAGTTGGCCTTGTACACGAATAGATAGATACATTTCTTTATTAGCCACACAGGGCTGAACACAGAAGGGACAGATTACAAAGTAGAGCTTTTATTTTGGGGGAGAAAAAAAAATAAAAGGGGAGTAGGTTTTCGATCAAAAGGGATCTTAAAAAGAAAAAGAAAAAAAACGATCAATAGGGATCGTGTATCACAGAAATGTCATGATGTAAAGTGTAAAGGGGGAAGCAGATAAGGTTTATCCGTGAAAAGAAAAGCCTATGGAAAAGACCACGATAACCTCGGTCAATAATATCACATGTTAACACATTTATTTGCAAGTAAGTAACCCTCTGTTTTAAATTCTGGGTTCATTGGATTATGCTCAAGGTGGCCTCGTCATTCATACTTGCCGTCCTTGCTACATTCACCCATCTTTTTTTGAAACATTCGCAAGACAAAACTTGCCTACAGACAGACAGACAGATATTGGAAACAGTTTACAAACAGTGGAACTTTGAATAAATTAAGAGCCAGGAAATTTATTTATAGTTTCACAAATATTGATAATTTTTTTAAAATATATAACATTTGGAGAGATAATAAACATGATAAAATTTGATTTAGATGATGTATCATTAGCAATACAGTTCTTAGAAACCTATATATCTATCCACCTATCCGTTCACATACAAGACTATCTATCTATCTATCTATCTATCTATCTATCTATCTATCTATCTATCTATCTATCTATCTGTCTGTCTGTCTGTCTATCTAGACAGGCAGGCAGACAGACAGACAGACAAAAAGATAGATAGACAGACAGGCAGATAGATAAATAGATAGATAGACGGAAAGATAGCTAGACAGACAGATAGGTAGACAGACAGACAGACAGACAGACAGACAGACAGACAGATAGATAGATAGATAGATAGATAGATAGATAGTATTTTATGTGAACAGATAGGTGGATAGATATATAGGTTTCTAAGAAATGTATTGCTAAAAATATCAAGTAAAGATTTTACATCATCTAAATCAAATTTTATCATGTTTATTATCTCTCCAAATGTTATATATTTTTTAAAAATTATCAATATTTTGTGAAAGTATAAATAAATTCCCTGGCTCTTAATTTATTCAAAGTTCCACTGTTTGTGAACTGTTTCCAATAAATATATATATATATATATATATATACTTTATTTAAAGCAGCAGAAAATTCAACGAGAAACTCAGAGTAACAGGTTTTGTTGAATTTTCTGCTGCTTTAAATAAAGCATATTACTCTACCACTGAGTACTCTTTTTTCCTCCTTGTTTCACATTTATGTGTTTACTCCGGTATATATATATATATATATATATACTCTTTTCTCTTTTACTCTTTTACTTGTTTCAGTCATTTGACTGCGGCCATGCTGGAGCACCGCCTTTAGTTGAGCAAATCGACCCCGGGACTTATTCTTTGTAAGCCCAGTACTTATTCTATCGGTCTCTTTTGCCGAACCGCTAAGTGACGGGGACGTAAACACACCAGCATCGGTTGTCAAGCAATGCTAGGGGGACAAACACAGACACACAAACATATACACACACTTATATATATATACATATATACGACAGGCTTCTTTCAGTTTCCGTCTACCAAATCCACTCACAAGGCATTGGTCAGCCCGGGGCTATAGCAGAAGACATTTGCCCAAGATGCCACACAGTGGGACTGAACCCGGAACCATGTGGTTGGTTAGCAAGCTACTTACTAAACAGCCACTCCTGCGCCTATATATATATATATATATATATATATCTCAATACAAATACATTATTCTTCCTCATTCTTGTTGACTAAAAATTAATATTTCATTTGGTGCTGCGCTGCTATTTAATTAGTTCTTCAATGGCTGCTTATTTTCGCTTAATTTTTATTCCTTCTCTTAAAGAAGTAAGATACATTTCTTATCTCTACTATGATAAGGAAAGTCTGAAATGTATTTTAATACATAGTGCACTGAATAGCTTTCTAGATACAACTAAAAGTCAGAAGGAAAGTGAACCTCCGGTCATTCCCCAAAAGCCTGCACACAGACAAGATAATGATGAATTGCAAGCACAGAGTACAAAAATGGTGATGATAATTTTGTTGATGATGACTGTGGTAATTTTTGTTGTTGTTGTTGTTGTTCTTATTATTATTATCATTATCATCATCACTATTATTGAGCAAGAGAGCAGCACATGCCACCAAAGAGGTGCTGGAGTACAAATACACGAAGCCCAATATATCCATCATGACTCCCCTGTCTGATAAGGGTACACCAGGCACAGGCAACCGAACCATATGCGCATAACACGGCCATATGTACATGACACTGTTATTATTATTATTATTATATTATTATTATTATTATTATTATTATTATTTGATGAAAACTCACCGCTTATTTTGCTGGGTATGATGGAAAGTGTCAGCTGTCCACAGCTAACAGACTAAGGTGACACTTGTTTATTGGCCATGCTTCAAGAACTCTGCAAAGAATTCTTGCAGTTCCAAGCAATGCTGATTTTTGTAGGTGTTCTACTTTCACACATGCACTAATTTTTTTCAGAGTGCTGGTACTTCCAAGTGCACCAATTGTGATTGGTATCACATCTACTATTTTGAAGGCGGCGAGCTGGCAGAAACGTTAGCACGCCGGGCGAAATGCTTAGTGGTATTTCGTCTGCGTTACGTTGTGAGTTCAAATTCCGCCGAGGTTGACTTTGCCTTTTATCCTTTCGGGGTCGATAAATTAAGTACCAGTTACGCACTGGGGTCGATGTAATCGACTTAATACCTATGTCTGTCCTTGTTTGTCCCCTCTGTGTTTAGCCCCTTGTGGGTAATAAAGAAATAGGTATCACATCTACTCTCCTCATTAATCACTACCTTCGTATTTCCCATGCCAAATCATCATAGTTGTTTGTTTTTCTTCTTCTTTCACATTGATCCTGTTGTCACCAGGTATGCTCTGTTGATTATCATGCATATGTTTTTCTTTTTTATTCACCACAACAATGTCTGGTTCCTGATGTCTGGTCAGGTGATTGCATTTAATCATTGCATCCACATTCTCGGTGACTCCTTCTGGGGTTTGCTCATACCACGTTTTTGCTCTTTGTAGGCCGTGGTTTCCACAGAGCTCCCAATGGCATTGCCATGGCATCTTTTGTATTTGCGTTGTGCCAATTTCGGGCATTCACTAATGAATGCCATACTGTTTCACCTGTCTCACCACACATTCTGCATTTGTTGCTGTTAGTAGTGTTATCTATTCTGCACTTTACATAGTTGGTCCTTAATGCTTGTTCTTGAGCTGCGCATATGAATGTTTCTGTCTCTATCTTCAGGTCACTCCTCCTCATCCATAGCCACCGGTCCTCTGTATCTGTTTTGGCATTCACATTTCTTGCAAACTGTCCATACATTTTATTTCTCCTTCCATGCTGTTTCTTTTTTTCTGTTCATTTCTTCTTTAAATTTTTCCTTCATTACACAATTCTCAGTTTTGATGATGCTGGCCTTCTTCGAATGTTTCAAAAATGGCTCCATGGCATTTTTATATTCTACCCTAAGCTGTTTTCCTCTGCTTCGATACAGTCTGGCAACTGATCAAACCTCTCCCAACTTTTCTTCTGGACAAGCACAGACTATCAGTGTCACTCTTAGGGTGGAAGGCTGTGTGTACTGTCAACATTTTTCTTGTCTTATTAGTGGAAGGCTCCATGTACTATTATTATTATAATTGAGTGAGAGAGCAGTGCATGCCATCAAAGTGAAACTGGGGTAAAATATACGAAGCCCAGTTTACCCATTGTGACTACCTGTCTGATAAGGGTACATCAGGCACATGAGTGAGAGAGCAACACATGCCATCAAAGAAGTATTAATGCTGTTATCTTTATTATCTCACAATAATCATTGCTATTATTATTATTATTATTATTACTACTACTACTACTACTACTACTACTACTACTACTACTACTACTACTACTACTACTACTTAGTGATGTTCCAATATATAGGAACAGACATGGTGGGTGGTTAAGAAGCTTACTTTGCAACTGCGTGGTTTCAGGTTCAGTACCTGTATATGATACCTTGGGCAAGTGTCTTCATCTATAGCCCCAGGCCAATGGATGCCTTATGAGTGGATTTGGTTGGCAGAAACTGTGGAGGACTGTCTTACACATACATACATACATACATACATACACACACATACATACATACATACATACCTACATACATACATATGTACATACACACTCACACACATACTCATACACACATACATGTGTATGCACATAAGAAGACAAAGAAAATTTTGTAACACATCTTTAATGATTTGTTATAATTGTTTCTGTATCAGCTCTATGCAAAGATTCAGCATCAAAGGTGTGCTCTCACATTGTGCTTCTTCCAGGCTTTGGTTTTTGGCTTATATTTGGAAGAAACAAAAAAAAAAGAAAAAAAAGCACAAAATAAATAAATATAAGTGTGGTTAAGAGATGAGTAAGTAGGATAGAGACTATGTAGTGGTGGGGGAATCAAAAAGAAGAAGAAGAAGAAGAAGGAGGAGGAGGAGGAAGAGGAGGAGGAGGAGCATTCCAGCTTTGGTCTGGAATCCAACAGTGTCGACAGCCCAGTATTTGGGCTGTCAACCCTAACTTTACACCCTACCAGGACTTTAGGCCACATGCATACACACACACACACACACACACACACACACAGACACACACAACTTATAACCATATTTTCAAAATTTACACTTCTCATCATTTCTTAACTTATGCAGATTACACCCATGTTTACACATTTGCCTTAATAATATTACAGTTTCTAAATTTAACGGTAAAAATGGATAGGTATGTTGGCATAATTGGCAGTATACTTATTGCGAAAATAATAGACATGAGTTGGATTCCCATGTGTACTAATGCCTAAATTTTTTTTCCTGTCAAGGTCTTATATGCCCCAATATTAGACATTACCTTTCATCTTTCTAGTGTGGATGAAATAAATACCAGTTGAGCACTTTAGGTGATGTAATTAACTTATCCCCTAACCCCAGATTTGCTGACCCTGTACCAAAATTTGAAATCATCATCATCATCATCATCATCATTATTATTATTATTATTATTATTATTGAGTGAGAGAGCAGTGCATGCCATCAAAGTGACACCAGGGTAAAATATATGAAGCCCAGTATACCCATCATGACTACCCATCTGATAAGGGTACACTAGGCACATGCATCACAACCATATGTGCGCGACATGGTGATATCATATCAAGATAAACAGCACATGACCTTGCAGGTGGAGCCCAGTTAGAATTTTCTTCAGGTTGAGTAGCCCATCCCGCTCAAAAGGTCCCTGAATAAGGGTTGTTTAAGGATGTTGAAAGAACCACCCATGTTTCCAGAGGTGAATTATTCAAACCCCAAAGAAGCCCTCTCAACACATGGCTATGATGCTCCCCCACTACTTCTGCTTGTGATCAGAGATGCACATATCGTCAGCCACTAAGGGACATGCTCAACTGGTTAAGGTCAAACAACTGACAAGCAAATCTGTGGTATTGAGCAGAATATTTGTTGTAGCCCATCTTTTATACCAAGACAAAACAATGTACATAATAATACTTCCAATCAGTTAAGATCAGAAGTCACAAGAGCCACAGCCTAGGCATTATTATTATTATTATTATTATTATTATTGCCTTTGCCCAGCTTCTAGTGCTGGAGATGTACTACGGTGTCAGCTGTTCACTACCAGTGAACTAAGGTAACACCTCTTATTTTTTGAGCACCTTCCGGAGTATTCGAGTGGTTCCAAGCAGTGCTATTTCCTGCAAGTGCTCCACCCTTATTGCAGCCCTTATTTGTTCCATGTACTTCTCAAGATTTTTGCTCACTGTTCCTAGGGCTCCGACAATTATTGGTACTACTGCTACCTTTTTTCATCGAACACAACTGCTTAACTTCCCAAGCTAACTTGTCATATCTCTCAACTTTTCTTTCTTCTTTATCGCATATCTTGTTGTCAGCTGGGCATGCTATATCTATGATTCAGCATAGTTTGTTTTCTTTCTCAATTAAGATTATATCCAGTTTCCTATTCTCTATCTCATGGTCGCACAGAATCATAAAATCCCAGAGGATCTTTGCATGTCTATTTTCGACGATGCCTTATTTTTATTATTATTATTGAGTGAGAGAGCAGTGCATGCCATCAAAGTGACACTGGGGTAAAATATACGAAGCCCAGTATACCCATCATGACTACCCATCTGATAAAGGTACACTAGGCACATGCATCACAACCATGTGTGCACGACATGGTGACTTCATATCAAGATAAACAGTGCATGACCTTGCAGGTGGGGCCCAGTTAGAATTTTCTTCAGGTTGAGTAGCTCATCCTGCTCATAAGGTCCCTGAATAAGGGTTGTTTAAGGATTTTGAATGAAACACCCATGTTTTCAAAGGTGAATTATTCAAACCCCAAAGAATTCCTCTCAACACATGGCTATGATGCTCCCCAACTAATTCTGCTCATGATCAGAGATGCAAATATTGTCAGCCACTAAGGGATATGCTCAACTGGTTAAGGTCAATCAACTGACAAGCAAATCTGTGGTATTGAGCAGAATATTTGCTGTAGCCCATCTATTTATACCAAGACAAAACAATGTACATGATAACACTTCCAATCAGTTAAGATCAGAAGCCACGAGAGCCACTGCCTGGTACTGCATCAGGGCATTTATCATCATCATCATTATCTTCGTTGTTGTTGCTATTATCATCATCATCATTATTATCATCATCCTTATTGGACATTAAATGAAGATGATGATGATGATTATTGTTGTTGCTGCTATTCATTATTGTATTTATATTATTTTTCAGGAGCAGGTATAGCCCTGTTGATCATGACCTACATTCGCTGTTTGATGTTTTCTGTGGAAATGTCCTATGGTTTATTCTACACATTTGCTTCTCTTCAGCAACCATTTCCCTGGAGTCTGTCCAAATATAACAAAACCTTATGGTATGTTTTCCTTTATTGTTATTTTGTTATTGTAATTGTTACTTCTGCTTTCTCCTTCTTCCTCTTCTTCATCTTCCACCTTCCACTTCATTTTATAATCCAACTTATTTTGTTCATATTATTCGTACATGCTTTACAGGTGACAGGCTGATAGAACCACTGGCATGCTGGACAAAATGCTTAGCAGAATTATTGTTCATTTTTATGTTCTGAGTTCAAATTCTGTTGAAGTCGACATTGTGTTTTCTCCTTGTGGGAGTTGATAAACTAAGTACTAGCTGAGCACTGGGGTTGATATAATCAACTTAACTGCTCTCCTGAAATTGCTGACCAAGTGCCAAAATATGAGACCATTATTTGTACATGGTATAAGACGACAAGCTGCTAGGACTGTTAACAAGCTGAACAAAATGCTTACTAGCACGTTGTCTATCTTTATGTTCTGAGTTCAAATCATATATATTGTCGAAAGAAACTTGTGCATGAGTCACAAGATACAAACATCTAGTAGTATCTTACTGGCTCTATCAGTAACAGTTCTCTAGGTACAGTAGCAAGGTTTGAACTATAAAACTTTGTTGCCTCCAGTCTTTCACTTTAAACCCACAGCCAAATATCATGACAATTTTCTTCTAAGTAGTATATATATTTTATTAATTTTATATATATATATATATATGTTTGTTCCTTGTTGAGCCATACCTGGCTCATAGGGCCAGTTTCCCGGTTTCCTTGGTGTATAGGTTCCCCACCAAGATGGGACACCAGTCTGCCGCAGGTGAGCTGCAAGATGCAGGAGGAAAGATTGAGAGAAAGTCGTGGCAAAAGAGTCAGCAGAAGTTTGCCATTACCTTCTGCCAAAGCCACATGGATTTTAGGTGTTTCACTCATAAACACACACATCGCCCGGTCTGAGATTCGAACCTGCGAGTCCACTGCTCTAACCACTAGGTCATGTGCCTCCACTATATATATATATATATTATATATATATATATATATATAGTCAGTGGATCATCTATCCAAAAATGAAGCACACTCTAAAGTATAGAGCAGTAAATATATGTCCGGTTATAGAGTGACCAATGGTTTTGCATCCATTAAGCGTTTAGCTTTATGGACGACTTGTCAGACTCTAGATAGACAGCTGAGGACATATAACCTCTTTTGAATTGGAGGTAGAAAACCATTACGGTCAGTAATTTGTAAGCAAAAGAATAAGATTCATATATATATATATATATAATCAAAAGAAGCAACAAGGATATTCAGAGGTAAGCAACAAGAATATTCAGAGGTTGCTTATTTTGATTGTAATCACCCATTTTGAATTATATGGATAATACCATACTAAATTCTGGTGCCTTTAACTTAAGTACCATATTCAACTGAATCTAAATTTTACTGAACTTACATATATATATAGGTATATATGTATATAAATATATATATACAGATAGATAGATAGATAGATAGATAGATAAATAGATATATCCATGTATATCATTGAAGATGATATCATCATCATCAGCCTTGTTTAACGCCTGCCTTCCATGCTAGCATGGGTGGGACAAATATATATATATATGTATATATATATATATATATATATATCATCATCATCATCATCATCATTTAGCGTCCGTTCTCCATGCTAGCATGGGTTGGACGGTTCAACTGGGGTCTGTGAAGCTGGAAGGCTTCATCAGGCCCATATATATTTCACACTACATGTGCAATCATCGCTTTTTGCACCGAATGGCTGATCACAACTGGCTAAAAATTATCTCTTCCAGTTGATCCCTTAAGCCAGAGTTTTTAACTGTAGATAAACACCAGACACAAGTAAGATGTTAGACATGTTATCGCAAACCCTGTTAGTCTTCCTGTATCTTTGACTATCACCTTTCAATAAGAGAATTGTTATTTTAGAAACGTAAATAATCAAAACATAGTCATCAAAAATTAAGATTTCCTGGCTTGAAGTATATCATGTATATTATGGTTATAAATCTGATCCTTTTCAAACATGATACAATCATATTCATCACTCTGATTTCGTTTTTCTTTAAAATCATGTTCCCTCAAGGGAATTAACAAAGTTGATTAAAATCAGCAAAATATATATATTCTTTAATTTCTTCTTTTTATAAAAAGAAAAACTAAACTGATAAGCTAAATTACTCGACATCTGTAGAATTTGGTGTCAAAGCTTCTTTCGATTTATTTCCTGTCTTCTTTCCCCAAAATAATTAAGTGACTTCCTGTCTTTATTTTAGCAATCTTTGCTTCTTGGATATTATGCCTCTTGCATTTCCATATCAACATTAATACAGTTTCAATTCCCATTTGGAATTGCTTCGCTTACATCACTAATATGCACGTGAGACAAGAAAAATATGAACGAAACAACACTTTGTATCCCTTTCTATATAAATATGAGACTTCATGCTTTTGTAAGAAACTGTCTGTCTGAATATCAACAGAGCAATGGAGGTGATGAATATGACAGGGAGCCTGACTAAGATGTTTTATGGCAGCTCAATTAGCTCCCTGTGGTTTTGAATTCAAATAGAGTCAGGGTTCAGCTTCCCATATCAGTCCCTCCACTGATGGTAACTTAAGATCCTATACTGTGCTTTTCTTCCAAACAAACAAAAAATGGCCTTTTGCCAACTTAAAAATAAATTATCAGCTTACCTTTTATCCCACTGAGGGTTGGAAAAATAAGTACTCTATGATAATTATTTTAGTTGTATTAAAAATGTACCTGATAACTATTGGCAGAATGTTAAACTTGAAACACTTTTCTGTTAAGATGAACAGGGCACTTTACAAACTGGGTCAGAAATATCTAAAAATTGATACCAAATATTATATGAATGAAGGGGAAAAATTCTCACCTACCATTGAAATGAAATAACAAATTTCCTTCAATAGTAGTCTGATACTATATGATAGTGTTTGCTTACTCCATAAGTAATGATTTCTTATGGTGGGGATGAATTACAGCTTGTAAGGAAAGAATATACTTGATTGAATTTACATTGATATATTACTGGTGAAGGCGTGTGGCCTAGTAGTTAGGCTGTTGCACCCACAATCCAGTGATTATGGGTTTGATTCCTGGAGTGGGTAAAGCGTTGTATTCTTGAGCAAAAGACTTCATTTCACATTGCTCCAGTCCTTCTTTTGACCAGGAGGGAATGTTGGCTTGCTCACCTAGCCAATAGGGTGGCATCATTTGAAGGCTAAAACAATGCAAAAGCACATTGTGACCAGTGATGTGTAACATCTGATAGCCTGGTTGGTCACGTGATAATGTGATATTACTGGTATTTGTTCCATCAATCATAGTGGGATGCAAGTCAAACAATACTTTACATATTTACACTGTTATGTTAGAGTTATTTATTCTGTCAACCATAGAAGCATGAAAGGTAAAAAATCTACCTTGGCAAGATGTAAACTCCTGTATGGGAAGAGTGAAACCAAATAAAGCAGGGCATTTAATCAGTACTTAATATTTCAGTCATCATAAGATGACAAGCTGGCAGAATCGTTAGTATGCCTAGCAAAATGCTTAGCACCATTTTGTTCATCGCTACATTCTGAGTTCAAATTCCTCCAAAGGTCAACTTTGCCTGTCATCCTTTCGGAGGTCAATAAAATAAGTACCAGTTGCACACAGGGTTAATGTAATCGACTTACTCCCTCCCTTGAAATTGCTGGCCTTGTGCCAATATTTGAAAGCAATATTTCAGTTGTCGTAATTTCCTTCTTTCTTTTACTAATACTTACATAATATATCTAAGCTCACATTATTTAATGTGCCAGTCTTTCTTGAGATGGTAGTGATTTAAGAAAGATTTAATTATTATTTCTAGTAAGTTGGATGAAAATGTAAGGAGCTCTCTCATTGTCATATGCATTTGTGTGTATACTGAAATTTATTGTCCAGATATTTATAACCTCTGCTCTACAATAGACAGACAATTGTTTCAGAATATGTTGCTCATCAGTCTCTCTTTATAGGGTTTAGAGTTAAATTGAAATTAAATAAAAAATATCTGAACTGCTTTTATCCCTTCTTTTCAAATCAATGATTAAAGACAACTATCAGGAACAATAATAGTTTATTGGCATAGAAGGTTGTAGGTTTTTCTCATATTGAAGTTTGATATGGGGCGGAAAAATAAAAAGCTTCCTTTAACAAAGGTATCTTCAGCCCAATGAATAGCTAGTGGAGAACATCTCATCAAGTAATTATTACTTCCAAGGTTCTGCTAGCTAAGAAACATATGTAACCTGGATTTTATCTACTCCATTTATATATATATATATAATATATATATATATATAATATATATAAGATTAATCAGCCGAAATTGCAAGGATGATCCAGTTCTTGACTGAAGATAAAAGGCTTCGAATGACCTGTCCTTGTTTTTTTGTATCGTCTATCTAGATGTTTTGTTGTCCCTTTTGTATCACCTAGTTGTCCTGATGTTTTGCATTCTTGTCCCATTTTGTATTTTATTTCATATATATATATATATATTATATATATATATATATATATAAGATTAATCAGCCGAAATTGCAAGGATGATCCAGTTCTTGACTGAAGATAAAAGGCTTCGAATGACCTGTCCTTGTTTTTTTGTATCGTCTATCTAGATGTTTTGTTGTCCCTTTTGTATCACCTAGTTGTCCTGATGTTTTGCATTCTTGTCCCATTTTGTATTTTATTTCATATATATATATATATATATATATATATATATATATATATGTATGTATGTATATATATACATACATATATGCATGTGTATATATATATATATATGTGTGTGTGTGTGTGTGTGAATATGTGTCTCTGTATATATATATCTTTATGTTTGTGTGTATATGCATGTGTGTATACACGCGCATAAGTACTCATGTTCATAGATTCTCATTATATGTGTGTGTGTGTGTGTGTATGTATACCTGTATGTACACACACACACACAACACACACACACATACATATATATGCTGAAATTTCTATTTAACTTCATTACAGGCCATCAATCATTGGGATATATGATTCAGGTGCTGACCGTTATTTAAAGTAAGTGGACTTCATATACTCTTTATATATAGCATGTTTTGTGTGAGTGTATTTTGAATAATTTATCTTTTACTCATTTCAGTCATTAGACCACAGTCATGCTGGAGCAATGCTTTGAGGTATTTTAGTCAAATTAATCAACATCAGTACATTCTTTAAAGTCTGCTACTTATTCTATCGATCTCTTTTTCTGAACTGCTAAGTTACAGTGATGAAAACACACCAGCACCAGTTGTCAAGCAGTGATGAGGGACAAAAAGAGACACAAGACACACACACACACACACACACACTCACTCACTCACTCACACACACACACACACACACACACACACACACACACACTCACTCACACACACACATACACACACACACGCACGCACACACTCATGGCTGGCTTCATTCAGTTTCTGTCTACCAAATCTACTCACAAGGTTTTGTTTGGCCTTAAGATATAGAAGAAGACACTTGTCCAAGGTACCACACAGTGGGACTGAACCCACTGAACCCAGGACGATGTGGCTGAGAAGCAAACTACTTACCACACAGCCACACCAACACATATATCAATCAAAAGGTGGCGAGCTGGCAGAAACGTTAGCATGCCGGGCGAAATGCGTGGCCGTATTTCGTCTGCTGTTACGTTCTGAGTTCAAATTCCGCCGAGGTCGACTTTGCCTTTCATCCTTTCGGGGTCGATAAATTAAGTACCAGTTACGCATTGGAGTCGATGTAATCGACTTAATCCCTTTGTATGTCTTTGTTTGTCCTCTCTGTGTTTAGCCCCTTGTGGGTGGTAAAGAAATACATATATCAATCAACTTTCTGTATCTTAGTCTATACACACGTGCGCTCTTCCCAAAACATGTGTAATGAATATGCATACGTTTATAAATGTATTCATATGCATATCTATATATGTGTGTATATTTGTATACATGTGCATGTGTTTGGATATGCGCTTGTGTGTGTGCATGTATTTGTGTGTGTGTGTGTTTGTGTTTGTGTGTGTGTGCATGTGTTTGTGTGTGCGTGTGTGTGTGTGTGCATGTGTTTGTGTGTGTGTGTTTGTGTGTGTGTTTGTGTGTGTATGTGTGTTTGTGTGTGTGTGTGTGTTTGTGTGTGTGTTTGTGTGTGTTTGTGTGTGTATGTGTGTTTGTGTGTGTGTGTTTGTGTGTGTGTTTGTGTGTTTGTGTGTGTTGTGTGTGTGTGTGTGTGTTTGTGTGTGTGTGTGTGTTTGTGTGCGTGTGTGTTTGTGTGTGTGTGTGCGTGTGAGTGTGTGAGTGTGTGTGCTTGTGTGTGTGTGTGTGCGTTTGTGTGTGTGTGTGTTTGTGTGTGTATGTGTGTGTGTGTGTGTATGTGTGTGTGTGTTTGCATGTGCGAATATGCATATGCATATCTCTTCTGCAAGCTAAATCACATATGACAGATATTAGCTCAGCATCTAAGTGCAGTAAACCAAAGTGATACAAAGAACTAGTTATTTGTCAGCCTTCCAGCAAAATGCTCATATATCTTGTGTATCTATCAATTACATTACTTACAGAAAACGGAACTCTTGCTGACTGTTTTCCTCTTCCTCCTAGGGATTCAAATCACTTTCTTTTAGCTTCTAAAAGCCTCCCATCTCATCTGCCATGCAACCTTGACAACTCCGACAGTAACAACAGCACTGCCTTTGAATATAGCACTGCCTCAACTGTTACATGTAATTATGCATGTATGTGACTTTAGATACATAATTTACTAAAACAAATGCACACGTATACATATACATGCATGTATATATGTATGCGTGTATGGGATAAAATGGGGAATAGTGATCAGTGATGTAGAATTACTTCAGAGAAGCTGCAGTAGCAGTGTAGAATCCGTTGTTCTACAAAGACATTTGAGGTAGGGTGGGCATCTGGTGAAAATGAATAATAAAAGATTTCCTAAGCAACTTTTGCATGGTGGGCTGAAAAATTTTGAAAAGCTAGGCATAGGAGTGAATGTGTGGTAAGTAGCTTGCTTATGAACCACATGGTTCCAGGTTCAGTCCCACTGCGTGGCACCTTGGGCAAGTGTCTTCTACTATAGCCTCGGATCGATCAAAGCCTTATGAATGGATTTGGTAGACGGAAACTGAAAGAAGCTCGTCGTATATATGTATATATATATATATGTGTGTGTGTATATGTGTTTGTGTGTCTGTGTTTGTCCCCCCAACATCACTTGACAACCGATGCTGGTGTGTTTATGTCCCCATACCTTAGCGGTTCAGCAAAAGAGACCGATAAAATAAGAACTAGGCTTACAAAGAATAAGTCCTGGGGTTGATTTGCTCGACTAAAAGCGGTGCTCCAGCATGGCCACAGTCAGATGACTGAAACAAGTAAAAGAGTAAAGAGTAAACCCAAAATATGTTTCAAGGACTGTCTCAGAATTGCTCTGACACAGACAGGAGTTTCAGTTGTTGATTGGGAGAGGAAAGCACAAAAATGGAATAGAAGGAGGGAAAGAGTGTGCAGGAATTACTTGAAGTTTGAAAGAGAGAGAATGAAACATGAGAAGATCAGGAGAAAACCGAGAAAGAATGAATCACTAGAAAATGAAAGAGTATTGATTTTTACATGCATGATTTATAGGAAGAAATATTTAAGTCAGGCAGGCCTGGTCAGTCATCAAAGAAGCCATGGAAATGAACGCCTTGTAAATTATGATACAGTTATTGTTGACAACAGACTGTGGAAAGTATGCTGCTTAGTTGGAGGATTAAAAAGGCTTGTCAAAAGACTTCATTCTATGGCACCAATACCTTCTGCAAACTTTTGATGGGGCTCAAGAGTTCCATAAGGGCTTCATACTGCATTATCAATGACTCATTTCAATGATTCTTTGTAGCAATGGCTTTGCTTGTATACAAGAATGCAGCCACAATGCAATGTTTGTGACTTTGAATGCACTAATGTATTGAAACGAACACACACACACAGACACACGTATACATACATGTGCATATGTATGTGTGCATTTATGTGTGTATATGTATACTCTCTTTTTTTTACTCTTTTACATGTTTCAGTCATTTGACTGCGGCCATGCTGGAGCACCGCCTTTAGTCGAGCAAATCGACCCCAGGACTTATTCTTTGTAAGCCCAGTACTTATTCTATCGGTCTCTTTTGCTGAAACGCTAAGTGACGGGGACGTAAACACACCAGCATTGGTTGTCAAGCAATGCTAGGGGGACAAACACAGACACACAAACACATATATATATATATATATATACATATATATATATATATATATGAAAAAAACAAGTCAAAAATAGAAAATGCTAAAATAATTTTATAGTGAACATTTCAGTACCGGTTTCGGTCATTTTGAGACCTTTTCAACTGTAACGATTAAAATTAAATTTAGAAAAATTAGAAGAAAAGTTTTTTTAAAGGAATATTTCTATAGTAGTGTTCAGATATAAGTGGCATTCTGCCTTTCTCTGACTCCCTTGTTTGCACTTGTGTGTTCGAGGTCGTTGTGAGTTCTTGGTAGGGTAGTAGAGGAAGAGGGCTGGTGAGGAAAGGGGGGTGGGAGAATCTGGGAGTGCCCTGATGGTCGTATTTTGAATGGTCAGTGGCGGCTGGCAGTCTCAGTTCAATTCAGGAGAATATTTATATTGACAGGCTTGTTTATAGAATTAGCGTAGGTGTTATACTAAAAAACATTAGTGACAAAGTTAAGGGGTAGGGGGTGGAGAAGTAGAAGAAGAAGAAGAAGAAGGAGAAGGAGAAGATGACGATGATGGTGATGGTGGTGATGATTATGACGACGATGATGATGATAATGATGATGATGAAGAAGAAGAAGAAGAAGAAGGAGGAGAAGGAGAAGATGGTGGTGATGATGGTGGTGATGATGATGACGACGATGATGATGATAATGATGATGATGAAGAAGAAGAGGAAGAAGAAGAAGAAGAAGAAAAAAACAGAGAAGGGAGAATATGAATGGGTGTAAATATAGCTATGAAGGGGCTGATTAGTAATGGATTCTATGGAGTGTAATATTTGTGTGTGTATATATATTTTTCTTTTATTCTAAAGTTGAGGTATATTAATTGTTTGTCGTAGACCCGTTAAGAAGTGGCTTGTATTTTGTAATAAAGAGATTTTCTTTACTTATTCGTTAAATTGGTAGAGGGGGAAAAATTCTGAAGTTTGGTGTTTTTTTGTTGGCGCAAGTATCTATGTGTTGGCTAAAAGCTATTTTTCTGTTTTGGGGAATTTTTATCTGGGATCTGTGCAGGGCCATTCGTTTACGCAAACCATTTTTTGTTTGGCCTATGTACTGCTCTTGACACCCGGAGCAGGTTAGTGAGTATATTAGGTTTCCGAAGCACATGTGAAGTTGCTTTTCACTGTAAACCGTTGTCCCTGTTTGAAGGAGAACTCTGATCCCTCAATAAGATAGTCGCATATCCCGCAATTGGGTCTTCCACATTTTTTTACTGTCGGCTTCTGTGTTGAAGAGTGAATTCGGGCTTGTGTAAGGAGACTTTTCATGGATCTAGGCTGTCTTTTGCTTTTTATGATCGTGTGTGTTTGGAGGATTGTGTTCATTCTGTGGTCTTTTTTTAGGAGGGGTATGTTGTGGAGGATGTGTCGAAGGCTTCGTTATTGAGAGGGTTGTGTTGTGGAGATGTATGGTAAGGCTTTTGGTTGTAAGTTTTTCTTGGATTTGGGATGTCTCAGTTCCTTGATGTTAAGTTGAAGGGCACGTTGAATGCACTTGTCAATAAGTGAAGGTGGATAGTTCCTGGTGATTAGGGTATCTTTTAGTTCTTGTAGTCGTGTGTCTCTGGTGTTTGCGTTAGAGATTATAGTGCATATCCTTTTTGCTAGATTGAAGGGGATATTCATCCTGGTGTGTCTGGGGTGGCATGAATTGAATGGAAGATATTGCTTAGAGTCTGTAGGCTTATAGTATATGTCTGTTTCTATTATATTATTAGCTTTCTTAATGAGGATATCGAGGAAGGGGAGTTGTTGTTGGCTATATTCCATCGTGAATTGGATGTTTACGTCCAGTCCGTTTAAAATTTTCTGGAATTCTATGAGTTTTTTATATTTTTATGCCAAAGGATGAAACAGTCATCTAGATATCTCTTCCAGTTGTTTTCTATGTAGATGGAGAAAGGGCTGCCATATCTTTCTAGAACCTTACGATACAGACTGATCTCTAGGTATCCTATGACTAGGTTGGCAAAGGAGGGGGCCATTCGTGTACCCATCGCAGTCCCCGATTTTTGTCGGTAGAAGTTGTCATTGAAGGCGAAGAAGTTATTTTCCAGGATGAATTTAACCCCTTCTATCACAAATTCTATCACAATTCTATCACAAATATATATACATATATACGAAGAAGTTATTTTCCAGGATGAATTTAACCCCTTCTATCACAATTCTATCACAATTCTATCACAAATATATATACATATATACGACAGGCTTCTTTCAGTTTCTGTCTACCAAATCCACTCACAAGGCATTGGTCGGCCCGGGGTATAGCAGAAGACACTTGCCCAAGATGCCACGCAGTGGGACTGAACCCGGAACCATGTGGTTGGTAAGCAAGCTACTTACCACACAGCCACTCCTGCACCTATATACACATTTACACACATGCACACATATATTTATGCATATTTATGCATGTATGTGTGTATATGAATATACATACATACGTATTATGTGTGGGTATATACATATGCATACATGGATATGTATATATACATACACAGAAGCATATATTTATCTATGTTTGTTGATCTGTTTGTCTGTCTGTCCCTGCCTCTCTCTCTCTCTCTATATATATATATATATATATATAGGCATTAGGAAGGGCATCCAGCTGTAGAAACACTGCCAGATCTGACTGGCCTGGTGCAGCCTTCGGGCTTCCCAGACCCCAGTTGAATCGTCCAACCCATGCTAGCATGGAAAGCGGACGTTAAACGATGATGATGATGATATATATATATATATATAAAATTATAAATTAAGGTATCTACGAGATACCACCATGCTGAAAATAGCAGCCATGATCTGACTCTAAAACCACCTTAATTGTCCATATCGTAAACACGGAGAGAAAACAAAGAGACAAGATGAAGCTAGTAATAAATTACTGGATAATTCTAGATCCCGGATTTCTGGCTTTGCATTTAGGAATGCTTTGCCTCATCAGTAGAATACACAGAAAATTTTAATAATTATTACCTTTGAAGGTTATTTTTTCCATGCTGGCCACTTGATAAAATCGTTATTTTATTTTAAATTAACGATCTTATCCTTATTTATATAAATTTATATATATATATATATATATATATATATATATATATATAATATATATATATATATATGTATACATATATAAATGTGCGTGTATGTGTTTATACATGTGTCTACTTACATGCTTGTGTGCATGTGCATAATATTTGCACATATGTTAAAGACCAGACAAGGAAAGGAAGGGATGAGAGTAAAAGAAAACACATTTGACTGAATAAAACTGAAAAATATTAGGATAATTGCTTCATATTGTTTCACAGAAACACACTTGTCCAAATGTCACACAGATATTTGTACTGAATGAGTACCTCCTTTGGTTAGAGAATAGTAACTGTGTTGGGTGGGTGGCTGGATGGCTGGTTGGTTGGATGAATGGATGCATGTATGCATATCAACACGCATACATGATGATAGCTGTCCACCAGGAGCAGACTGAGAGTTTTAAGGGCCCTCGGGAATAACTGTTCACTGGGCCCTTTAGCTTTGATAACAAAGAGAGTTAACATGTAGATTGTGGGCCCCTCAGAGCTCCAGGCTCTTGGATAGTGCCCGATTAACTGACAGCTCAGTCCACCCCCTGCTGTTCGCTCATGATCAATGAAGACCATCACCGATACTTGAAAACAGATGACCTTAGGATGCTGAACCTTTCAGATGAGATGTCAAAGGACCAAGATACACGGTGCCTTACTATACTCAAGAAAACCCGTCCTCAGCAGAAGTGTTAAGGTCACTCCCCCTGGTGAAGAGGATTGGCATTCAAGAGTCCTGTGTCAGTGACATGTAAAAAGCACTCGTGTCAGTGCCACATGAAACTGCTTGTGCTGGTGCCATGTTAAAAGCACCATGCATACACTGTAAAGTGGTTGGCATTAGGAAGAGCATTCAGATGAAGGGAGCAAGCCGAATCAAACTGGAATCTGGTGTGGCTCCCCAGATTATCAACTCTGATCAAATCGTCCAACCCATACCAGCATGGAAAACAGATGTTAAAGGATGATAATGATGATGATGATGATGATTACACTCAGACAAATTTATACTTTACGCTTGTGGTTTCGCTGGTGACTAATTAGCCCAGCTCTTGATTAACATATATGTCTGCAGATATTGCAGACCAAGCTTCTCTCATTCACTACATTGGTGATATATCTGTGAGCATCTTGCTTAAATTCTGCTTGAAAAATGTGTTTTTTTCAAAAATACCAATATATACAAGAAGCATAGTCTAATGATATATATAAGTATGCTATATATGGCTTCGTGTGTTTATGAGTCATCAACAGTTATTACTATTCACATACATACTCTAACTTACAGGTCTGCTTGACCAGAACTAACCTGAGCTATTCAGAA
Organism: Octopus sinensis; assembly: GCF_006345805.1. Classification (NCBI taxonomy): domain Eukaryota; kingdom Metazoa; phylum Mollusca; class Cephalopoda; order Octopoda; family Octopodidae; genus Octopus; species Octopus sinensis. The sequence continues at coordinate 179,247,947 of NC_042998.1, forward strand.
ACTATTTAGTCACACCATAGTATGAGGTGATCAATATGGCAATGCCAGAAATCTCTGTGACCAATAAGAGCGTTGCTTGTAGCAATTACCAGCGTTTGTTACATTGTTCACTAATTTAATGAGAAAGTGAACAACTTTTTGTAAAATTGGTTCCAGACATTAGAAGTATTTCGGGGAAACTTCTATCTTCAAATGTATGTCTGTTTCATATACCACCACTGCCACCACCACCACCACTGCCGCCGCCACCACCACCACCACCATGCCTTCATTCAACTATGGAATTTTTCATTTAGTGTTTTGCCTTTCTTGACTTGGTTGGCATCCTTTTTGTCTCGGGAGACAATGGAGTTGCGCATAAAGTAGTCTAGTCCGGCTTTTACATTTCATGTCCTGATACATTTCCTGCTGTGGCTGTGTAGTCCTATCCTGGAAAAACACTCCCTCTGGAGTGTTTGTCCAGGATAGGACTATAGCCAACCATAGTATGTAACACATAATAGAGAAGTTAAAGATCAAGCAATACCTATGCCTGAAGCTTTTTAAAATGAGAAAAGGCTTTGTACCAGGCCAATCCCACTTACTTAACAACACATGCACTTTTAGTGCTACTGTCAACACACACACTCTTTTAATTATGATACCAAAGGCATGTAACCTGGTGGTTAGTGCTTTGGGCTCAAGACTGTGGTCAAAGGTTCAATTCCTGAACTAAGTGGTGCAGGGTGTCCTTAAGTAAAGCAACTCATTTCACATTGCTTTGGTTTACTTTGCTGGGAAATAAATATCCCCGTAATGATACTGAAGGTCCCATGTCTCTCTCTCTCTCTCTCTCTCTCTTTCCCTTTCTTTTAGTTGCATCCTGAATATCCTGCTGGGCCCAAAAATGGAAGCACTGAAAACTAATTACGAATTAAGAAGAGGGTCTCTGATTGTAGGGACTTAAAAATGAAATTTTGCGATGTCATTTCCTTATGGAGAACATTATTTACTCAAACGAAGTGAAATAATTTAATTTGAAAATATTCTTTCTTTCCATCTTACATTACAGTTTGGTTATAAATATTTTTTCTTTTTTTCTTCAGTCTTGATGTCTTGGAGAGAACTGAACATATTGGTGAGAGTGGTACCCTAGTATGGCACCTCAGTCTTGTCCTACTTGCCACTTGGATTATTATTTATTTCTGTGTCTTTCGAGGGGCTGCATGGATCGGGAAGGTTTGTTACACTTTATATGTTTACTTTATATGTTTTACCTGTCTAAGGTGGCAAGCTGGCAGAATCAGTAGAATGCTGGACAAAATGCTGCAAAGCATTTTGTCTGTCTTTATGTTCTGAGTTCAAATTCCTCCAAGATCAACTTTGCTTTTCATCGCTTACAAAATCAAAATCAAAATCGATCAACATCAATGGAAATCGTAGCTGTGATACCAGAGTCAGTGGCACATAAGAGAACCATCCGAACGTGGCCATTGCCAGCGCCGCCCCGACTGCCTCCGTGCCAGTGGCATGTAAAAAGCACCATCCGATCGTGGCCGTTGCCAGCCTCGCCTGGCCTCCGTGCCGGTGGCACGTAAAAAGCACCATCCGATCGTGGCCGTTTGCCAGCCTCGTCTGGCACCTGTGCCGGTGGCATGTAAAAAGCACCCACTACACTCATGGAGTGGTTGGTGTTAGGAAGGGCATTCAGCTGTAGAAACATTGCCAGATCAGACTGGGCCTGGTGCAGCCTTCTGGCTTCCCAGACCCCAGTTCAACCATCCAACCCATGCCAGCATGGAAAGCGGATGCTAAATGATGATGATGATGATGACCACTGGAGTTGATATAATTGACTTGCCCCATCTCCTACAAAATTTCAAGCTTTATATCCTATAGAAGAAAGAATATGTTTTATCTGCCTGTCTTTATTTTATGTTTGTCTGTCTACCTTTTCTTTTATATGTTTGTTTGCCTGCAGGCCTGCCTCTTTTCCTGTCTTCTGTTTTGTGTATTTACTATTGATTTTCTATACAGAATTATCATCATTTAACATCACAATATTCAAAGTAATTAACAATGTGATAATCTCTATCTACTCTACTCATCATGATGTGTTGTTTAAGTGGTATGCACTTTAATCAATTTAACTATTGAATGATATCAAAATTATAGCCAAAAGCTTTAATATGATGGAACAATGTTATGAAAATCTATAAATTTCTGCATCAAAATAAAAATATGAACATTTAAAATAAAGGGAATTTCTATTGGTCCTGCTAACAATTAATAGTTAGCATTAATGTATAGTCATTCTGTAGATATACTTCATATTATATTAAACTGAAACTCTACAGGAAGCATGTGACTTTGTGGATAGGGAGTTGGGCTCATGATTGTAAGATTGTAGTTTCAATTCCTGGACTGGGCAACACATTGAGCAAAACACTTCATTTCATGTTGCTCCAGGCCACACAGCTGGCAAAAATTAGTAATCCTGTGATGGACCGGCGCTCTGTCCAGTGGGGAATATATACACCACAAAAACCATAAAACTGGGCCTATAAGTCTATATGACTTGGGAATGATCTTTATCCTATATCCTGAAACTCGACAAGGTACAGGCGGCGGCACCACTATCAACACCACCACCATACATATACATACATATACATATATGTGTTAAATCTCTCAGTGTGAAATATTCAGTAACAGTACCAAATAGTAAAGTTTATTTGCCAACAGAATGTGGTAGTCCTATAAAGGATGATGCTACTGTTGTTTAAGCCCCAGGAAAACATCTTTTCCAGCTGGCTATTGACACATAGTCTGTGTCCATATGGTGTTTGCAAGGGAGGTCATCACTCCCATCTCCAGCCTTATGTGATACTCACAGACCATGGTTTCTGAGTGGCTACAGTCCTCAGTGTGAGACAATCACTGGCTGTTGATGAAAGCTTTCTCCACTCGCAAACACTATATATTCTTTAAGCAACACACAGTCGCTGAGAAAAACAACCTGTGTTAAATTTCTCAGCAAGAGACATACAGTAGCAGTACAGAAGAGTAAATTTTATTTGTCAACAGAATGTGGCGATCCTATAAAGGACAATGCTACTATTGTTTAAGCTCATCATATATATATATTTATATCATGAGCTTCTTTCAGTTCCTGTGTACTTGAATCTAGTTACAAGGCTTTATTTGGTTCAGGGCTATAGTAGAAGGTATTTGTGTTAGATAATGAAAAAATATTGTGAGAGTCACTGAATCCTTTGTCACTCCCAGACATGGAAACCCAGGTTGTAGTCCCCACCATATTCAGTTTGCCAAGAATTTATTGATAGATATTTTCTTCATTTTGATCCTAACATTACATTTATTATCTTGCTGATCAGTGACAACATTTTGGTTATTTCATATGTTGCCTGATCAGTATTCTCCAGAAAACTTTGGGAAATTATAGAGATTATTATTAGTTTATTTTATAACTTGCTTGGAAGTTTTAAGCATTCTACAAAATACATAAGGACCCTATACCATATCTGAGTTTCCCAGGTTGATTATGCTGTGAAAATACACTGTGAGCAACTAACAGTGCTTTTGATAACTCGAAGTTAAAGTATAAACCAACACAAATTTCAAGGCCACACTCCTCAGCTTCCAGCTATTGAAGTTATTAAAAGTAAATCCTCTTATGAACAATTAATCTTGTCGGTCAGACTTACATTATGTAAATAATGTTACACTAATAATAGTTTGTTTACATTTTCCATTAGGAAATTTACACTTTGCAAGATCAACAGCTGAGAACGGAAGTGAGTGGCCTTGACAAGTCTTAAGATAGTTGAAACACGTGTTGGTCAGTTCTTCAACTCCTAACTACCAAATATGTTTCAAGTACTGTTACCATCAACATTAACAAAGTAGTGTAGCCTAGGGCAGCTCTTGAATCTGCACCCCACAAGCCTATATTAGCTCATACAGTAGACCCCCAAAAGTGACACTCCTATAAAAGCATCTCCCAGGTTGCCCCTAGTCCCCTAGCTATGCTATTCATCAACACCAACACCAACATCAACATTTCACAGCTGCTGCCGTTGATGATAATGATAATCATAATGATAATATAGATGATGATAATTTTAAAATTTTCTAAAATAAGCACAAGGCTACGTATTTAGGAAGAAGGATGGTGTTTAGTTTATTATATTATCCCCCTACTTACCCTGTACTTTATTTTATTGTTCCTGAAAAAAAATGAAAGGCAAAATTGACCTTGGTAGGATTTGAACTCAAATCATAAAGGGCTGGAACAAATACCTGAAGGCATTTTTCCTAATGCTCTCATAATTCTGCCAATCTACTATCCTAATGATGATAATAATGGTTTCAAATTTTGGCACAAGGCCAGAAACTTCAGTGGCAAGTTGATTACACCAACTCCAAAGTTCAACTGGTAATTATTTTATTGACCTTGAAAGGATGAAAGGCAAAGCTGACCTTGGCAGAATTTTGAACTCAGAATGTACAAATGAATGAACAACCACTAAACATTTTGACCAGCATGCTAACAATTCTGCCAGCTCACTAGCTTATTCATGAAAATGGATGAAATGCTACTAAGCATTTTGACTAGTATGCCAATGATTCTGCCAGCTTGCTGCCTTATAATGATGCTAATAAACCTTTCTACTACAGGCACAAGGCCTGAAATTTGGTGGAAGGGGTTAAACGATTACATCAACCCCAGTACTCAACTGGTACTTATTTTATTGACCTCAAAAGGATAACAGGAAAAGTCAACCCAGGTGGCATTTGAACTCAGAATGTATAGTCAGATGAAATACTGCTAAGCATTTCACTGGTGTGCTAATGATTCTACCATCTCACCACATTTAATTTCAAATTTTGGCACAAGGCCAGCAATCTTTGGGAAGTGGGTAAGTCAATTATATCGACCCCCAGTGTTCAGCTAGTACTTGTTTCATCAACCTCTGAAAGGGAGGAAAGGCAAAGTTGACCGTGACAGAATTTTTAACTCAGAACATAAAGACAGACAAAATGCTGTTAACCATTTTACGTGGTGTGCTAACACTCTTCCAGCTCACCACCTTTATAATGATGATGATGATGATGATAATAATAACTCTTTCGGTTATAGGCACAAAGCCTGAAGTTTTGGGTGAGATGACTAGTCAATTACATCGATCCCAGAATTTCACTGATACTTAATTTATCGACCCTGAAAAGATGAAAGGCAAAGTCAACCTCAGCAGAATTTGAACTCAGAACATAGCAAAGGGCGAAATACCTATTTCTTTACTACCCACAAGAGGCTAAACACAGAGAAGACAAACAAGGACAGACAAACAGATTAAGTCGATTATATCGACCCCAGTGCGTAACTGGTACTTATTTAATCGACCCCGAAAGGATGAAAGGCAGTCGGACTCGGCGGAATTTGAACTCAGAACTTAGTGGCAGACAAAATACCGCTAATCATTTCACCCGGTGTGCTAACATGTCTGCCAGCTCACCGAAATACCAATAAGTATTTAAGTGGGCGAAATACCACTAAGTATTTTGTTCAACATGCTAATGACTCTGCCAGCTCACTGCTTTTATAATGATGATGATAATGAGATATGAATGAAGATGATGATGATGAGGAGGAGAAAGAGTAAGAGGAACATAGTAGATTGAATCATTATTTTCTTGTTTTTTTTTAGGTGTTTATGGTTTTGTGTCCAGTCACTATGGGAATTCTGGGCATTATCCTCATCTACGGCCATGCTGTAGTCCCAACAGCTGAAAAAACCTTCAGTTATATGTTCTTGGGATACTTTGACATCTCGAAAACTGAGGATGAAGTGAAGAATGAAGTTGGTCAAGCCATTAAAAACCATCTTGGAGATCCAAAGGTAAGTAATTACATTTTTGAAATTGTTTTCCTAAGTATAAATTTATTTTTTTTTTACCAAGATTTGCTTTTAACAATTTTGAAAATCTTTTTTATGTTTTTTGTAACCTAGAAATTCACAACTGGTCAAATTGATAAAATATATTTCCCATTGACCATATGCCCTTTCACCAATGACCATGTGCTTTTCCCTGCTTGATGGTCACCGCATCACTTATATCCCTATATTCTTTACCTCTAACGCTCTGTTGCTTGCCTAACACTCTTGCAACCTTACCTTTTGTCCCTCATCCCCTTTTGTCCCTCAGCCCCCTCACCTGTTCCTCTATACCCATTACCTTCACATTCATCATCTCATCCTTTGAAGGTATGTCCTGACACCTCATCATCATCATCTTCTCTCCTTTCCTAGCTAGGGCATCCCTGTATCTCCTCAGCAAGACTTCTGTTCCTTTTCCTCTGACATACTCATACCTAATAAACCTGGCATTAAGCCATTTCCTTTGATATTCACCCCACACTCAATCAAGGAGTTTTGTCTTGCAAGATATTTGGCAACCTCAAGAGTGTCAGTAAACTATGTGTTGTGATCAGCATAAGGAAGAGCATTCAACTTCAGAAATCATGCTAAAAAGACATTAGTGACACTGGCACGAGGGTCACAAGTACAATTTCCATTTGATTGTAATTTTATTTTATTTTGATATTGATGTTGGTGTTGATGTACTTGACTCAATAGGTCTCCTCAAGCACAGCATGTCACCTTACAATCCGAGGTACTTTTGAGTGGGCTGGTTATGCAACACTAGTGTAGGTTACAGCTGTGAACTCACCTTATTTGCCGGATCTTCACAGTCACAGCATACATCCAGAGGTCTTGGTCTTTTGTCATTGCTTCTGTGAAGTCCAACGTTCGAAGGTTAAGCTTCACCACCTTATCCCATGTCTTTCTGGGTTTCCCTCTACCCCGGATTCCTTCCACTGATTGGGAGTGGCACTTCTTGACACAGCTCTCCTCGTCCATCCACAGTACATGACCATACCAATGCAAACGTCTCTCTTGCACACCACATCTAATGCTTCTTATGTCTAACATTTCTCTGAGGGCGCTTACACTCTGTCATGTCTGCAAACTGGCATTACACATCCAGTGGATCATGTTAGCTTCATTTCTTTCAAGCCTACGCATATCTTCAGCAGTTATGGCCCATGTTTCACTGCTGTGAAGCATGGTAGTTCACACACATGCGTCATACAACCTATTTTTCACTCTGAGTGAGAGGCCCTTTGTCACCTGTAGGGGTAGAAGCTTTCTGAACTTTGCCCAGGCTATTCTCGTTCTAGTGGTAACATTCTCTGAGCATCCACCCCAACTACAGCCTTGGTCACCTAGGTAGCAGAAGCTATCAACTACATCTAGTTCCCCACCCACCTGGCATGTGATGGAATCTATTTTCTGAGCATCTGTGGTGTTTATTGCCTCTGTGCATCTGCTGCACACGTAAACTATCTTCCCGTTAATCTTCCTTTGATGTTGCTGCACCTCTTATGTGTCCATAGCTTACACTGAGTACATCTTATGGAGTTTCTACCTACACCTTTTCTACAGATCAAACAGCTATCTACCTGAAGCGGTGTGTGATGTGTTCACCTTCCTATTTACAAAACTTTGGTCTTTGCAACATTGACTCTGAGGCCCTTCAATTCTAGACCTTGTTTCCACACTTGAAATTTCTTCTCTAGTTATGGTAGTGATTCTTCTATGAGAGCAAGGTCATCAGTATAGAGGAGCTCCCAGGGGCAACCTGTCTTGAACTTCTCAGTTATTACCTGGAGGGCTATGATGAATAAGAGGGGGCTGAGTGCTGATCCTTGGGGCCCCCTACTTCTACCCAGAATTCTTCACTATACTCATTGCCAATCCTAACCCAACTAACGGCATCTTTGTACAGCCCTTATTAACTATTCGTCAATTCCCAGTCTCCGCATTGCCCACCAGATAGGAGATCGAGGGATCCTGTCAAAGGCTTTCTCCAAATCCACAGAAGCCAAATATAGGGGTTTATCTTTGGCTAGGCATTTGTCCTGCAGTTGCTGTACCAAGAATATAGCATCAGTGGTGCTTCTACCTGGTTGAAAATTTTTTTAATTCCATTCAGATGAAGGATCAGTTATGTAACATTAGATTCTTCTTCCCCCAACAACATATCAACTTTATTTGAACCCATACACTTCACTGTATAACTTTTATGATGCAAACAGTGACAATGACCACCACCACCAACATCAGCGCCGCCGCCGCCGCCACCACTACCGCCACCACCACCACCACCACCACCACTCACCCACCCACAACCAGTTCCCTCGTATTGTGTTTCATATGTTATGTATGTCTATATATATATGACATGTCATCACTGAATGATAGTTTACATTTTTCCTAACACTACATCAATTAATTTTATTTCGATAATATTTTTGCTTCTTTTTTTGCTTTTTTCAGACTTGGATGGATGCTCTTATAATGCATATCTATAGTATGGGGTTGTGGTCTGGAGTTGTTCCCATGCTGGGAAGTCATCTGCCAAACAAGAAAGTTTTACTCAACACGTGAGTATTCAACGTTCAGTCACTATCCCTAATTTTCTTATGGGGAGATGCTATAATAAAATGATGTCATACATTCACTTAACTTTCTATGATTAAATACACTTGAGCCCAGCAATAAACGGGTAGCTGTTGTTGTTTAGCTTCATGTTGGTCCTGATTGAGCAGAATTATAATCAAAGGTATTCTACCTGTATCCATCCTACCATTTTAGCAATGTTTAGGAATATGTTATCTAATATGTCCTTCCCTACTTTAAGACAATAAGGTGCTATCTAAGAAAGATTTAACTGTTATTTCTCACAAGTTGAACAACCACAAAGTCTTCCTTATTCTGCTGGCACAAGTAACAGGAGCACTGTATAATTGATAAGTGTTTCGTTAGCATGTGATCATCATCATTGTTAAAGTCCATTCTTGGACCTGAGTAGATGATTGCAAACAGCTCCCGAGTCATCTGGCAACTTGCTGGAATATAAAAGGATGTATTTTTTTTAAACATTGAATGATCCAGTAAAGTAATATAGGAATCAAAAGGTCCCATAAGCAAAAACTTGTTGAGAAACACTGATCTATGGAAAGAACAACTTGCGCGTCGCCTTACTAGCACTTGTGCTGGTAGCACATGAAGAAACATTTGAGTGAGGTCATTACCAGTGCCGCTGGACTGGCTCCTGTGCAGGTGGCACATAAAAGCACCATTTGAGCATAACCGTTGCCAGTACCGTCTGACTGGCCCTCGTGCCGGTGGCACATAAAAGCACCCACTACACTCTCGGAGTGGTTGGCGTTAGGAAGGACATCCAACTGTAGAAACTCTGCCAGATCAGATTGGAGCCTGGTGCAGGCATCAGGTTCGCTAGCTCTCAGTCAAATCATCCAACCCATGCTAGCATGGAAAGCGGACGTAAACGATGATGATGATGATGTATTATTAAATAAATACTGGTATTGTTAATTAACCTAATATAAAACCGGTATTGTTAAATAAAACACTGTAATTTGAGAAGTAATGATCCATTTTAAATACAGTAGATACTTTATGTTAATAGCAATTAGATTAACACAGATTAGTACAAATTCTCTTGTTTCTAGTTAAGACATTTACTTTTATTTATTTATTTTTCTGGGTGTTAGTTATTTGAGAGGTCTAATTGTTTGAGACATGCATAAGAGGGAGTTCACAGTAGGTAGTAAGAACTAACTAATTAGAATTCATCTTGTGATTGAGTAAATGTTGCAATAAATGCATGAAAAAGAGATGTATAACACAGCACAGAAATAGTTACTTCTTTAATTAACCACACATAACCGTGTGAATAATTGTAAGATTTCTATTATTGATTTAGATATCTGTATAAATATGTATATTTGAGATTCTTTCACAGCTCTTTGTATTGTAATTTACTCCACAGTGCATGGATGTTACTACTGTTAACATATGGACTTCTACCACATTGGCTTCTTGTAGCCATTGTTCCCTACATTAACCCTCAAGATATTGGCGGTGTGTTGTCCTCAACTCCAGGAATGAAACAAGGTAAATACCGGTGTTGTTTGAGATAAATGTTTTACACCATAAACGTGTGTGTGTGTGTGTGTCTCACTCTCTCTCTGTCTCTCTCTTTCTCTCCTTATCTTGACATCATGAAATTGTAGCAAATGAATGTCATTCATTTTCAATATTCTGTGAAACACATACCTGGCAATGGAAAGATATTACATTGTTTCAAAGCAGGTGACAGGAAGGGCATCCTGCCATAGAAAATCTGCTTCAATAAGCCCTATCTAATCAAGCAAGGAGAAAGTGGATATTAAAATGATGATGATCATCATCATTGTTCAACGTCTGTTTTCCATGCTAGCATGGGTTGGACAGTTCGACCGGGGTCTGGGAAACCAGAAGGTTGCACCAGGCTCCAATCTGATCTGGCAGTGTTTCTACAGCTGGATGCCCTTCCTAACGCCAACCACTCAGTGAGTGTAGTGGGTGCTTTTTATATGCCACCGGCATGGGTGCCAAGCAAGGCTGACAACGGCCACAATCAGATAGGTGCTTTTTACGTGCCACCGGCATGGAAGCCAGTCAAAGCAGCACTGGCATTGGCCACGTTCGGATGGTGCTTTTTATGTGCCACCAGCCCAAGGATCACAATGGAAAGATACTGCATTGCTTCAAAGCAGGTGAAAGCTAGTGACAGGGAGGCCATCCTGCCATAGAAAATCTGCTTCAACAAACCCTATCTAATTTAAGCAAGCAAGGAGAAAGTGGGTATTAAAACGATGTTGATGATATTATTTTTATAAGCGAAAGATTACTTGAAAATTTTAGCTATGTAGCTTTCATTAAATTTTCCAATGAAAGCTACATGGCCTAAACTTCAAAATATCTTTAACCTTTTCCATCATCATCTTCATCATTATCTTTTAACGTCCGTTTTTCATGATAGCATGGGTCGTACGGTTCGACTGGGGTCTGGGAAGCCAGGAGGCTGCACCAGGCTCCAGTCTGATCTGGCAGTGTTTCTACAGCTGGATGCCCTTCCTAACGCCAACCACTCCATGTACAAATATATTAAAAAATATGTTGGTAGTCTCTTGTAGTCTAAGAAAGATGGTTCTGATAATTCATGCTGAACAACCTGTGCAAATGATTTGTTTATAGTAATCAGATGTTTGTATTGTACATTAGCTCACACCTGCCATCAAATTGATATTGCCTAAACAGGTGCACAGTGTACCTGACATCAGGTGTTAAAGTGATTGTAGAGCAACATGAGATTAAGTACTTTTACTCTTTTACTTGTTTCAGTCATTTGACTGCAGCCATGCTGGAGCACTGCCTTTAGTCGAGCAAATCGACCCCAGGATTTATTCTTTGTAAGCCTAGTACTTATTCTATCAGTTCTTTTGCCGAACTGCTAAGTTATGGGGGACGTAAACACACCAGCATTGGTTGTCAAGCAATGTTGGGGGGGACAAACACAGATACACAAATACACATATGCTAGCATGGAAAACGGACATTAAATGATGATGATGATAATGATGATGATATACGACGGGCTTCTTTCAGTTTCCGTTTAACAAATCCACTCACAAGGCTTTGGTCAGCCCAAAGCTATAGTAGAAGACACATGCCCAAGGTGCCACACAGTGGGTCTGAACCCGGAACCATGTGGCTGGTAAGCAAGCTACTTACCACACAGCCACTCCTGCACCTGAACACAACACACCACTTGTCCAGGAATTGAAATCATGATCTCACAGTTATGAGTGCAACACCCAACCACTAGGTCTGGCACCCTCACACTAAAAATACACACACACACACACACACACACACATACTCTACAGAAAAGTATTGAGTGCTTCTTCAATGTTTGACTGTTTTTATATATGACTATACATAAAAAACAAACAATAAGTATAAAAACAAATATCACCATGGGACTTTAGAAGCATAACAGCATGATGATGGTCAGAATATCCTACTGTTTGTGGTATAAAGTTGGAATATAGCTTATGTAACACTGGAACCCCACAGCTAGGAGTTCAAGAGACAAATAGAAGGGAAAATCTGACATATATGTGACAGGTGTTATGTTAAAGAAATCTTCTCTTCGTGAAAAAGTTGTCAATTTTATGTCTAATTTATCAGTTAATTAACTATATGCCTGCCAAGAAACATGCTCTATAATTTGCCAGTCATAAGTGTGGTCCCTTTACTTGCATGGTCTTCCACTGAGGTCTTAAATGTCCTTTAAGTATTTTATCTTACAGGCTTACATATGATACATATGAAAAGTCTGGAAATATTTGTAATAAAAATGGGACATCTTTTCTTCATTACAAACTTCTAAAGTCATTTGTTATTCACAGTCAAGCTGAGAATATTAAAGACAAAAAACACTTCAATTTATTTAACAAAAACCCTTACAATTTGTCAGAATGTATTGTAGGACAGTAGGTTATTGGTGAGCTTAGTAAATGCTCTGGTTTTGGTTCTCAATTGTAAACATTTCACTTATACGACTAACTCTCTTTTTCTAAAACATACCTCATCTAAACCTGAGGCATTATTATTATTATTATTATTATTATTTTGTTTATCTATGTAAAAACATCATTATGAGATTATATACTATTTGAGAAGATATCCAAGTAAATATATCATTTAAGAAAAACAACATGGGGTTTCTCTTTTCAGCCTCAGAGAATGTTGTTTTGAGATTGGGTTTGACATGTTCTGCCTAATGGTGTAGGGGCTGATGCTATGATAACCTGACATGAAGATCTCTCTGTTAGACAGTTTATGCTGCTACACATTATGTGCTAGATTGAGCATAAAACACAGAAGCTGGCAACACCGTTTTAGTTAATGAAGTAACTTAGTGGGATATAATAGTTCTTGCAGGCATACATACTATAAAGTGTGCTGGTTTTAATTGGCATGTTATATGTAATATATTCATACAAAGATGTTGGCTTTCTGATAATATTTTATATTTTAGTTTTAGATGCTGTTTATTGTGTTTTAGGTAACTAAGCAAGCTTAAGTTCTGTTTTCAAATCTTGGATTTAGTGGTTATCACTATTAAAACTATACCCTATTTATATATATATAGATATATAGTGCAACGTTATTGAAAAACAAAGACAAAGACAGGTGTTGGAACAATAAGCAAGTGTATAAGTTTGATGCTTGGGAAAAATAGAGAAGTTTTTACGTTTCGAGCCTATGCTCTTTGACAGAAAGGAATAAGAGAAATAAATAGAGTGAGAATGAAAAACAATGTGTTGATATATATCATCATCATTTAACGTCTGTTGTCCATGCTGGCATGGGTTGGACAGTTTGACCAGGGCTGGCATGCTGCACCAGACTCCAGTTTGATTTGACTTAGTTTCTATGGCTGGATGTCCTTCCTAACACCAACCTTTCTGAGAGTGTAATGGGTGCCTTTATGTATCACCTGTATGGGTGCCATTTGCATGACACCAGTATTTACCATGGCTACAATTTTACTTGACTTGATGGGTATTCTTCTCAAGCACAGCATAATGCCAAAGGTCTCAGTCATTCGTTATTGCCTCCGTGAGGCCCAACACTTGAAAGGTGCTTTTTACATGCTACCAGCACAGTTGTCAGTTACATGACACCAGCATCAGCCACAACCATGATATATATATAGTTCTATATTTAAGAGATGAGGAATTATATACATTATTTACATTCGACGGATATTTGTCCTCATCTTGTTTGTTGTTAACTGCGCTGTATAACCACTATTCCATACGCCCACGATGTAGTGGTTAAGAGCACGGGCTACAAACCCCAAGATTCCAAGTTTGATTACAAGCAGTGACTTGAACACTAACAATAATAATAATAATAATAATAATAATAATAATAATAATAATAATAATAACATCGAAAAATACCTTAGGATCTGTCAAACTGTCCAATCCATGCCAGCATGGAAAGCAGATGTTAAACAATGACGATGAAGATGATGATGAAATAACACATAATAATTTCCCTTCTCTTTGCAGGTCTTCCCGTGTTGCTGGTATCGGTTGCCAATACATTCTCTCAATACAATTTATCACCAGTTATTGCTTCGATGGTCTATCTGTCTTTTTTCTTACTGGCTCTGCTCCATCAGGTAGGTCTATTTCAACAATCACATCAAAGGAGACTGAGTGAGTATGACAAAAACACAATGTTTAATACATGCATATATGTACAAATACACATGCAAACATACACACAGAAATATACATACAAATACATTTATGTATTGATACATGCATGCGTACACACACACAAACACACACACAGTCACATACACACACTAAATGCATGAAACTCTCAGGCCTTGAGTCACTCTGTTACTTGAACTAAATATTAATAAAAATATACAGTCATATTTTTAGTTCTATTTTTCCTGTTCCCATCAATATGGAATTGTGTTTTTTACATGCCATCTGCACAGGAGCCAGTCCAGCGGCACTGGCAACAACCTCATGCCACCAGCACAAGTGCCAGTAAGGTGACACTGGTAACGATCACACTCAAATAGTGGAGGCGCAATGGCCCAGTGGTTAGGGCAACGGACTCGCGGTCATAGGATTGCGGTTTCGATTCCCAGACCGGGCGTTGTGAGTGTTTATTGAGCGAAAACACCTAAAAGCTCCACGAGGCTCTGGCAGGGGATGGTGGTGATCCCTGCTGTACTCTTTCACCACAACTTTCTCTCACTCTTACTTCCTGTTTCTGTTGTACCTGTATTTCAAGGGGCCAGCCTTGTCACTCTCTGTGTCACGCTGAATATCCCCGAGAAGTACGTTAAGGGTACACGTGTCTGTGGAGTGCTCAGCCACTTACACGTTAATTTCACGAGCAGGCTGTTCCATTGATTCGGATCAACCGGAACCCTCATCGTCGTAACCGACAGAGTGCTTCCACACACTCGAATGGTACTTTTTACGTGCCACCAGCACAGAAGCCAGTTAGCTGCTCTGGCAATTTCTGTATTTTTTTAGCATAAAAGATACATGGACAAAACAATGGCAGATATAAGACCCTGGGCGATTTCTTGTACCATTTTTGTTTTGCAGTAAAAAGTGCATCTTAGAAGCCATCAAATGCAGTATTCATTTTGCTTTATCTTGTAGTCATGTTGTATTTTTCTACCCATGTCTTTTTAGATCATCCATCTGGAAGTGGTATTGGACAGCTTCTTACTCTCATTGCCAACATCCCTCCATCGATTTCTTAACAGGCGAGAGTACACCATTGCCATTGTATGCTTTTTCTCACTGCTGGTCAGTCTGTCATGTGTTTGTCAGGTAAATATCTCACCAGGATACATCTCTTGATGTTGTTTTTAACCCCTGTTCCCAATTCAATCCTAATCAAGTTGATATATGATCAAAACTATTTCAACCATTGCAGAGAGAGAGAGAGAGAGAGATACAGATATATATATATATATATATATAATATAAATTAGAGATAAAACCACTATTATGCAACTCAAACAGTGATAGACATAAACCAATACATAAATAACCAATATATATATATATAATTTTTTTTTATATATATATAACTTATAACTAGATCTCAAAAAGTAATTTATATTTTATATATTTATACTGTGAAATTTAATTTAATACTAAATTGAATTTTTCCCTGTAAGTTTGGAGTTATACTCCCTAAGATATATATATGTAACACATAAATAGAGCCTAAAAGATTGCTTTAAAATACCTGGTACATTTTATAAATATACCTGTTCAAGTATCATAATAGCATGAAACTGTTAGTAGCTCTTTCAGTTGTGTGTTTAATTTGATTGATTGATGTATGTATGTATTATGTATGTATGTATGTATGTATGTATGTTATGTATGTATATGTGTGTGTGTTTATGTATGTATGTGTGTGTTTATTACAGCTATAACATGTAACTACATCTCAGCAGTATTGTGTATATCTTTTCAAATGCATTAAATCCAACTAATACCCATTTGTTTAACACCTTTCAGGGAGGATTCCACCTGTACACACTTGTCAACAACTACCTTGATAGATACTTATGTGTTCTCATTCTGATTACAACTGTTCCATTTATCATTGCCTACAGTAAGTATATTCTACTACATTTATTCCTATCTTTTGATAGAGTTCTGTTGCCAAAATTTAATGATTCATAAACCTTCAATGGTTCCCAAACACATACTCTTTTACTCTTTTACTTGTTTCAGTCATTTGACTGCGGCCATGCTGGAGCACCACCTTTAGTCGAGCAAATCGACCCTGGGACTTATTCTTTGTAAGCCCAGTACTTATTCTATCAGTCTTTTTTGCCGAACTGCTAAGTGACGGGGACGTAAACACACCAGCACCGGTTGTCAAGTAATGCTAGGGGGACAAACACAGATACACAAACATATACACACACATACATATATATATATACATATATACGACAGGCTTCTTTCAGTTTCCGTCTACCAAATCCACTCACAAGGCATTGGTCGGCCCAAGGCTATAGCAGAAAACACTTGCTCAAGATGCCGCACAGTGGGACTGAACCCGGAACCATGTGGTTGGTAAGCAAACTACTTACCACACAGCCACTCCTGTGCCTATACGCAGTATATATACACAGTAAATGAGTTTGGCAATTTCAGTCAACCCAACACTCACTAAATTATGTATGTCACCTTGACCACCTTGACCGACCAGTCCGTCAGGCATCCATTTGACACTGCTGGTCACAGCATGCTGTCCACTCCTCTCTGGATCGCACCTTTCTCATCCACGTGATCCCAACTGTCCTCCTGAAATCATAACTCCACCGTCGTGATACCACTTACAGGTATGGACATAGCTGTATAGCTAAAAAGTTTGCACCCCAATTTCATGATTTGGGTCTAAATTCCACATGACACCATGAGCAAGTGTCTTCCACTATAGCCCTGCAATAACTGAACCCTACTGCACGAAATTGATTTATTCATTCAAAACTGACTATTGATATATTTTCACTTGTCTTTCTTTCTACAGTTAAACAAGAATCTCTCCATTTCCCAATTGAACGAGCCTGCATGACCATGTGGTTTGGAATAGCACCACTCAGTGCTGCTGTAAGTTATCTTTCTTCATTTCTATTGAATTAGTTAAGACAATATATCTAGTTTCAGCTTGTTTTATGGTGTAATAAAAGTAGGTATGAGACGTTTTTTTTTGGCACAGCTGTTTTGGTGTCACCTGTTTGGTGTCACTGATTCAATATTTGAAATCAGACGTTTTAATATTTCACTCTTCCTCCTCCTCCTCTCTCTCTCTCTCTGCACATGAGCATATTTCTCTATGTGTGTGAAGAGATGGAAAGTGTTTACGCCAATCATGTTCAATTAATATATTGCAATGTTTTAAGGCAGTGAGTTGGCAGAATTGTTAGCATGCCAGGCAAAACGTTTAGCAGCATTTCATTCATCTTCATGTTCTGAGTTCAAATTCTGCTGAGGTTAACTTTTTCTTTTATCCTCCCAGGGTCAATAAAATAAGTATCGGCTGAACACTGGGGTCGATGTAATTGACTAAACCCCTATCCAAAAATTGCTGGTCTTGTGCCAAAATTTTAAACCAATATATTGTAATGTTTGTCTCCCTTTCTCTCTATATATTTCTATGCATATGCATGCATGTGTGCGTTTGTTTGCCTCCTGCCACTGTCAAAACATCAGCATCCATATAGCTGTCCCCAATCATGGCACTTTATGTCCTTGAGCAAGACACTTTATTTTACATTGCTCTAGTCCACTCATCTGGCAAAAATGAGCTGTACTTGTAATTCATAATACCTTGTCACATTCTGTGTCACACTGAACCTCCATGAGAAGTATGTGGAGTGCTCAGCCACTTGCACATTAATCTCATGATCCAGCTGCTCCATTGATCAGATCAACTGGAACCCTCATTGTCACAACCAACAGAGGATCAATTTTTTTCTGAATAAAATATAACTCTCACCATAAATTTAGGAAAGAGTTAAACATTACCTTCTCCATCTATATACTTATTAATTTAGTTGAGGTTATAAGAGATAATACATGTATTTCAAAGGGCCAGCCTTGTCACACTCTGTGTCATGCTGAATCTCCCCGAGAACTATGTTAAGGGTACACGTGTCTGTGGAGTGCTCAGCCACTTGCACATTAATAAATGAGCTGTGACATCACTGGTGCCAAGCTGTATCAGCCTTTGCCTTTCCCTTGGATATCATCGGTGGCGTGGAGAGGGGAGACTGGTATGTGTGGGCGACTGCTGGTCTTCCATAAACAACCTTGCCCAGACTTGTCCCTTGGAGGGTAACTTTCTAGGTGCAATTCCATGGTCATTCATGACCGAAGGGGGTCACAAACAATAAGAGATAATGGTGTCATTGAGACCCAAAGGTGTCAGGTAATGCTGAATAAGTGCTATATCAGACCATAGTTAAGTTCCAGATTTGTTAATATTGCAAATAAAGGGTTCAACGTTGGTTCTATGTCAGCGTGTGTATATAAGAATTTTTTGCGTAATGAGATAAAAAAACCAAGGTTGTATAGATATTAGAGCATTTATAGAGAGAAGGTCTTACAGCTGTTTCTAGAATATTAATTAATAATAATATCCCTTCATCAGAGACGGTGTGAGATATATATATATTTACATCGCAGTTTTTGAACATCATTGGTTACAGGTTTCCAATGGAGTGGCCATTGATTCCTTACATCTCTCATGGTGTGAGTGACAAGAAAGTATCTAAGTAACTTGGTACATAATACCTTTAAGTGCTCAAAAGAAAGGCATAATCACCACATAATCCCATAAATATATTGATTCACGATTAAGCATGATGGACATATTCTGTAATTAAATTTCTTTTTCTTTTCTTATTTCAGTGTCTCCTGACTTATTTCATGATAAGGTATGTGTATGCCACACCTGTGGTTGGTTACGAAGAACGCTGGGCTAATGGCATTGGATGGGCAATTGCTGCTGGACCCATTGTATTAGGTATTGGACTGGGCACATTCTTTGTTCTCCACAACCAGAAAGGAACATTAAAAGAAGTAAGTATTTAATAGTCTATCTCATACAACTGCTCATCTATCTCTTGACTTGTTTATTCACCTATTTTCTAACCCCTATGCAGATTCTCTATATAGCATAAAACAGGTATGTGTGTGTGTGTAGGTACTGGCATGACTGTATAATTAAGAATCTTTTTGATCACGTGATTTTGGTCTCTGCCCATTGTGTAATATTTTGGGTAAAGTGTCTTTTACTATTTTAAGCATCTCTGTGAGCAAAGCCCCTATACTGGATATTTTCTACACATTACCAGGATAGTGCTATTCTTCACTCCATTCCACTCAACCTTGCATATTAGCCTCAGACATCTCATATGAAAGTTGTTCAGCTGACTGATGTGCCTTCAATAAGGTGCCCAGTTCTCTGCCCCATATAAAAGAATTGTTAGGACAACTGACTTATACATGTCAATTTTTGTCCTTACTGAGACAGCATGAGCATTCCAAATTCACTCATAAAGCTTCTTAAACTTTACTGCCCTTTCCAATATGAGTTTGGACCTTCCTATCGAGATTAGCATCACTTGTTATTGTAGAACCCAAATATATAAAAGCATCAATGCTTTTCAGAGCTTTGCATTCAACAAACACACTGGACAAAATTTTTAGACTGTTACCAGTATGTGGCTGATACTGCAGTTTAGTCTTTTATATGCTGATAGTTAAGCCAAGAGATCTGGCTGCTGCTGCAAATCAATCAATGATCTGTTGGATGTCCCCAAATATATGAGCAAACAAGGCATGATCATCTGCAAACAGTAAGTCCCTTATTGTGTGAGGTGCAATTTTAGTCCCTGCTTTGAAAAGCTGTTGGTTGAAGATGCCTCCTGTTGTCCTATATTCAAGGTATATTCCTATATTCTTCTACATCAGAAAAAGTACAATCCAGCATTTTCTGCAAAAAATAGAGCAAATGATACTGGTGCCAAAACACAACCTTGTTTCGTACCATTTTTAACACTAAAAGCCTGTGCTCCAATTCGATGATACTAGGTTTTATGACAGACCTACCAGTGTTGGCAGTTCGCTTAGATAATTACATCATAATTTAATAACTGGAAGAAGAAGAAGAAGAAGAAGTAGTAGTAGTAGTTAAAAAGTGGCAAAGAGATAAACAATTATGTTCTGAACTTCATTAGCTCACAGCTGTTTCTGCAACAGAATGCGGTGCACTCATAGTTGAAGGCTTGAATGCTTCGTGTCTGAAGCTTCAATGAAGCTACAGGGTGATACTCAAGCATTCAACTATGAATGCATTGCATCTTATAGCATAAACAACTGTAAGCTAATAGAGATCAAAACACAATTGTTTATTCCTTTGTCGTTCGTTCTAATTTCTTATCACTACGGTGTGCTTGGCTGATGCTCCATTCTGAAGCATATGTATATTGTGTTCTAACACTGGGTGATTAGTGTTGCTATGTCTAACTGAAATATTACTATACTCTTTTACTTGTTGCAGTCATTTGACTGTGGCCATGCTGGAGCATCGCCTTTAGTCAAGCGAATTGACCCCAGGACTTATTCTTTGTAAGCCTAGTACTAATTCTATCGGTCTCTTTTGCTGAACTGCTAAGTTACGGGGACATAAACACACCAACATCGGTTGTCAAGCGATGCTGGGGGGATGAACACAGACACACAAACATATACATGCACATACATATATGTAAACATATATACGACAGGCTTTTTCAGTTTCTGTCTACCAGATCCACTCACAAGGCTTTGGTTGGCCTGAGACTATAGTAGAAGACACTTGCCCATAGTGCCACGCTGTGGGACTGAGCCCGGAATCATGTGGTTGGTAAGCAAGCTACTTACCACACAGCCACTCCTGTGCCTATATATATAAAATGGTTATTATATGTTGGATACTTTATATATATATACTGTAAATCTTCGAGTATAATCTGCATTTTTTCCCCAAAATTTAAAGGTCAAAATCCCTAGTGCATACTATATACTAGGTTAAAAATGAAAAATAATTTCTAAGCAATGTCCGAGTCTCTATTTGCTGTTCAGCATTGTTTATTCAGGCGCATTCTGTGATGTCGGGCGCGAAAATACCTTAAGCTAAGCCTGGAAGCAATAAAGTCATAAAAGAATCATCCATAACTTGCAGTAAGCAACGTGTATTAAAATAAAAGTATTCGGAACACAGAATAACATGTAACAAAAACAATTCGCAAACATATTTACATTCCCATATAACAGTTAAGAACATCACCATTATGGTATTATGCATGTGCGGAAGTGTTTGTTCGACTAGGTGCTGCTGGCTTAATTATGCACAACTCAAGTTAGCGAAGGGGTGCGTATTATACACAAGGTTTAGGTTTTTCAGAAGTACACCCCCTAAAAATCCCTTGCGTACTATACTCAAGGATCTACGGTATTTTCTTTTAAAAAAATCTCTATTTTACTTACTTATCATTGAATAAATTATTAATTTCTTCACTTGTCAATCTTTCATTAACAGAGATTCCTCCAGTCACTTCGTATAGAAACTACTGTACTTGAAACCAACCAGTCTGAGTTTGATTCAGTGGAAACAGGGGACACACCCTTAAATAGATCACCTCCAACAGAGATGAAGAAAAGACCCCTTGATTTCGACATTGAGACGGTCGATGATATCTGCGCCGATGAAGAAATTAATACAGTGAAGATTGTTGAGGTCACTCTGCAGAGCAAAGACAAATCCAAAGCTGCCGATGTATGATCTGGACACAACAGGTTCTAAGAAAGAACAAAACAACAAAAAGAAGCGTTGAAAGAAAATTTGAAGAACACCAAATGTGTCGCATGATATTTATATATCAATATAGAATGTTTGTGGTGCATATAAGTATGTGTGCGTGCGTGTATGTGTGTGTGTATGTGCGCGTGTGTGTGTATGTGTATACATACACTTAAAGAATAAATTATAGCATTGAATGTTGTCATTTGGATATATGAAAGTATACATATTATGTACTATGTAAAAGTTATAAATATTTATAAACATATATATATATATACATATATATATATATCTATACACACACACACTCACATATATATATATACACAAACATATGCATGTCAGTAAATATATGCAAATATGTGTGTGAGAGAGATATGTATATATACATACATATACACACATATATATATGTATATATATATATATATATATATATATATATATATATATATATATATATACGTGTGTGTATAAATGAATATATATATATATGTGTGTGTGTGTGTGTATAAATGGATATGGATATATGTATTGAGATAGAGATAACATTATATTGGGTTGATCATATTGCTTGTAAAGAATGTTTGCTCTTAAATCTAAGTTGACTCAGTTATGTCTTCACAAGAAAGAGATCAGAAAATATCAAATATGTTATTTATGAAAAGAGAAAATAGTACACCTCTAATGGTTTAATTAAGAACTTTCCTGAAAAAAAATTGGTTTCAATAAAAAAATATAGACATTTCAATATACATACATATATGTATACGTATATGTATGTATGTATATATATATATATATATTTATATATATATATATATATATATATATATATATGGGCGCATGTATATATATATATATATATATATATATATATATGTATGTATGTATGCATGTATATATATGCACACATGTATATTAAGATATATGTAAATATACAAATATACGTATACATTTACTCACATATATATAGATGCACATTTATATATGTACATGCATTATACAGACACACACAAATATATACACATATCCTGTACATATAATCTGACTGAATAGTTTTTTGCTGATGTTGTTATTGTTGTTGTTACTGAATATTAATATTGTTGGTGACCGATATAGATTATAGTTACGCAGAATACTATGTCTGAACTACAGCCATGATTTCAAATGAGTTACTAGGTTGTATACGTAAGCTGTATTTGGTAAGGGTCTATGAGGATTTTTTGTGTTATGTAGATGAAGCAGAAGGGTTTTGCGAGTAATTATACTATATGAAATTTCACCAAAGGAAACATGTTTATCATACATTTTCCTATATATATATATATATATATATTCTACATATGAGTACATATATAAACACAATGTGCAGTTTATATAACCTATTTCCTCTGTATGTTTCACTATTGTGATTATTTGCATCTTCTGCAGTGGGTGTTCTAAGAGCTACTGTATGCTGAACCAGACCAGTTCATCAGGTGAACAATTTATTGCAGAATGTTTACACAGATGTGGGTGGGTACGTGTGTGCAATTTAATATATACACCTGTGCATTATAGATTATATGTACATATATATATATATGTGAGACAGTAGAGCTTGGTGCATTCCTTTAGCTTGCCAGCTCCTGTTAAACTGTCTAATCCATGCAAAGCATGGGAAATGGACTTGAATGATGATGATAGTGATATGATATAGGATAAGACGAATCACTTCAAAATGATTTACAAGTGGTTGTGAATGTTTGATTTACTGTTATCATAAATAGTTATGTTTTTACTGAGTATAATTTCTTACAAGAGCTCCAGATATATGTACAGTTTCCTATCAATGCTTGAATGAATGTCACATTAAAGGGAAGGCAGTTGAAAGTTAAATACATAAAGTGAAGACATTTCATTAAGATAATGAATGGTGGTGCCCCAGCATGGCCACAGCTCATGAGCTGAAACTAGATAAAATAAAAAAAAATAAAAAATAAAATAATGCATATATGTGTGACTCTGTATAATTTATATGCATGTGTTTCTATATATGTGTGTGCGTATATGTGTATACATATGTGTTTATATATATATCTATATATATGCTGATATATGTATGTGTATATACACATGTATATATACATTTGTATGTGTATATATATATATATATATATATATGCATATATATGTTTGTGTATATACATATGTATATATACATTAGTATGTATATATATAAATATGGATATATGTGTGTGTATACATATGTATATATATATATATATATATATATATACCCTAGGATGGTAAGACTTCTAAGTTGGAAAGTTAGTTAAAGTTGATGAAATTGTTAGCATAGATATAAAGTTTACTGCAGATAAGGCTTAATTCTCAAAGGAGATCTTACAACATTTTTCTTTTTTATAATAGATTCACACACACACATACACACACATTTAAAAGGTTAGTTATGAACTAATAAATGATTCAAAATCATGTTCTGAAGTCAAGAATAATAGTGAGTATTTCATTGAAATCAATTCCTCACAGTTGGCTGTATGATTTGTTCCAAAGGACATAATTATACAAATGAAGTTTTTGGTTTAGCTGATTAAATTTATAATCAGGAATCAGTAGGAGATGCTGTTTGAAAACGTGAATATTCTTTACTTGTATACTCTTCCAGAAGCACAGAAATCTTTTTTTTTTTTATTTGATTGCTTCTTTAATAATTATCATTTAAATCCTGGATTATAGATATTATCTACTTAGTTAATTTTGATTCCTTGTATCTGTTTTAGGAGATGGCTATCATCTCACCCACTTCCATTCTTATGCTGACTATCACACTTCTCCTTGTCTTTCTAACTAATTACAAATACACTCTCCTGCACAGCAAAGCACTTATACTTGTCCTTTTATCGCACTTTAGTCTTCAACACTAGGCATAAAACACCACCCTATTGTCTCAAATACACTCCTGCTTAATCAAGAGGACTTTTTTTTTGTCCTTTGTCTTGTAAGTTTCTTTCCACTGTCATGAAAAAAGCACCCAGTACATTTTGTTAAGTGGTTGGCTTTAGGAAGGGCATGCAACCATAGGTCCCATACCAATGCTGATATTGGGGCTTGACATAGCTCTGCAGCTTGCTAGACCCTGTCAAACCATCCAATCCATGTCAGCATGGAAAACAGACCTTAAATGATGATGATGATGATGAAGATGATGACTAGCACTCTGGTTCCCTACAGTGGTTAGCCTTTCCTTTTCACAGCACATTTTTCTTCCTTTGATACTCTCCTTTTCTTTTCAATGCTATAGAATGTAAAATTCTTTCAGAATACTCATGCCTTCAAACATATCCTCAGATTTTTAACTATAAACTCATATCAACTGAAACATCTACTTCATTCTTTTGATAAACTCATTTAGAGTGAAACATATGGCCATTTGAAATGAATCATTTATATAGAACATGTAATATAGAACACACACACACAAACATGCACATACATGTATAAATAAAATTCTTCCACTATTAAAAATTTAATTATCATTCTTCGGAATTTTAAACAATAGTGTCACAGTGCATATGTACAAATATGTATAATTATAAATAACTTGAGTGATTCTCCTACTAAAATACTTGTAACAGTAATTTTTCAGATATACCCAGGTACCTGTATATATATATACTCATGTTCAGACACATATGCATACGCAAATACACACATAAACATATATATATACATAAGTGTGTGTGCATGTACATGTAAATGTTTTGTGTATTTATATGTGTGTGTGTATGTATGTATATACAATATACACACATGTATATATGATCTTGACATATATTTAGATGATACTACAGCAGTAGCAATGCGACAATCTATACAGTTAGAATTACAAATACTTGCTTCCTGCTTAAAATGTGAAGCTACTTAAAGCTAATTAGAGAAAAACAACAAGCTTTTATATATATTACAACCATCAAAACTGCTAGTGAAGAATCCTGCTCATATTTTCTATCTTATCCAGGATGACATTGTAATCAAATATATCTGAAATCACCAAAGACATGTCTGTCAGGAAAGGTCTCCCTCCAATTTTCATATTTCATATGAACATTCACATTTCCAACGCATCTAACTTCTGTAGATGTATGTCATACAAAAATTGAGAACTCTTATTTATTTATACATTTATGTATGTATTATTTATTTATACATTTATATATGTATTATTTATTTATTGTTGTTATGCCATGGACATCATTTCTCCCCTCTATATATGTATATATGTATGTTCTTATGTATATGTACAAATGTTTATCAAACCATCTGCACATATCTATCTATGTATCTGCCTATCTTTCTGTCTTCCTATTTGCTTATAACTTTATATATATATATATATATATATTGATATATAATATTAGGGAGTATAACTCCAAACTTACAGGGAAAAATTCAACTTAGTATTAAATCAAATTTCACAATTTTACAGAGAGATAGATAGATAATTCATATTACATATATATATATATATATAATATGAATTATCTATCTATCTATCTATCTGTCCATCTACATATCTGTCTGTCCTTATCTCTCTTTATATACATATGTCTGTATACATACAAACATATATACACATACATGCTACACATATTCAATGAGAAAGTATGTTTTAACAAAATTAAAATTTTATTATGTATATTTTTTTTTGCCCAAAACAAGATTAAGATTACATTTCCATTAGGCACATTGGAAAAATTCAATCTTAAGATTGTTAAGTTATCAATTAAATTGATCAATTGTTTTACAAATCCTTTCTGTACAAGTTCTTTCTGTATTTAATAAGTACTGCTTCAAGTATTCTATATAAATATATGAAAGGTAGAGGTAGTGAAAAATAGATATTAGAAATAAGTTCCACCCATCCATCCATTTTTGGAAAGGTCATGGTGGGGTAGAGCCCTCAGGTACTTCCTACATAGGGGTATATCAGAAGCAACTGTAATTACAATTTTCTGCTGGATTCCCATACATTAACCATGAAACTATGGATATTATCCAATCATTTTGTTCTTGGCCTACCTATAAATATCCTGCTGGTTGGCTTTTCCTATAACATTCTAACCACATGTTCATAATACTGGAGCTGTGACCACTTAGTGCAGAGAAGCAGTGGCTTGACTCCTTAACTTCTGAGCTATGCACCCTGTTGGGTAATGTTACTCCAGTGATCCTGTTAGCATTGAAACTGAGAATAAACATTTTGAAACAAAATAATAGGTATTGATACATCAATCGTGCTTCTAAATACCAAGAATTTAAAATTCTAATGTGAAAAGAAATTGGTTAAACAAATCTTTATAGTCTTATTTTATACGATAGTAACAGAAATCTCATTCTTTGGAAGATTACTCCGCGGTAAAGCAAAGCGATAGGCGTTCAAATTTTCCAATGCTATTTGTAGGTAAGACAGAACTAATAAACTAAACAATCAAAAAGCATTTCTTTTTTTTTTTTTCTTTTTCATAAAATAATCTAAGAAAATAATTTCTTAACAGAGCTCAGTGAAAACACGAGAGAGTAGAGCTAAGAAAAACAGCAATAAAAACAAAAGCAAATTTTAGAGCAGCGATAACAAAAGCTAATCATATTTCTGTTATCTTCTAATTTACTACGTCAGATAACATTAACAAAAAGCAAATGTTCAAAAAAGACGTCAAAAGATAATATGAGAAAAAATATAACTTATTAGAATTATGAAATTGATTGAAGCAGACGACCATGTTCATTTTACCTTATCGTCCTCTCCCCCATTATCTCTTATTCTTCTCCTTTTCATTTCTGTAGGCCTCTGTCTTTTGTAATTTCACCTTTATATTTGTGTACTTTTCTTTCTCTTTCACTGCTTCCCCTCTGGCCAACTTGCCTCTATTTCTTTTTCTGTTTCCCCTCTCTTTATACGTACGTACAGACATAGCATTATTTTGATTATTCATTCTATTATTACTACGGATTTTTACACGTGCAAGATGTACGTGAGTAGATAATATACACATGAGATAGGCTGCCCTCATGGGGCAAGATGAGTAAAGTGATCAAATATGCGACAGTGGACTGTCATGGTGCAATGGAAACTTCCCAATTCAGACCTATGTAGTTATGAATAGAAAACTACACCATAACGCTCTTTAGGTTTGATAGCTCCAGTTCCCCATCGCTCTCCCTCTATATATCTATCTATCTCTCTCTCTCTCTCTATATATATATATATATTGAAAATTAATATAAAGAGCTAGACGCAATATCAGACCATATAGGAATCATTTAATCGTTATTAATTGTGACTGAGGGTGCTGAAGCACTTATATTGCCAGAAATAAGAGTTAAAACACAGCATTAAGAGTTTTAACTTATTTCTTACAGCACTCTAAGTCACAATTATATATATATATATATATATATATATATATATATATATATGCATTTTTTCTATTAAATGTATTTAATATTTTTGTATCTCGACTTGCCTAACTTGCTTATCCTTAATTTACTCATATATATTTAATATATATATATATATATATATATATATATATATATATATACTTTGTATCTCTTCATCCCGTCCATTATTTTTTTCCTTATTTTTTTCTTATATACCTCTCTTATATCCCACCTTCTCTATCACTATCTCACTTTTAATCCCTTCTTTTCTGTCAGTTCCCATGGTCGTATCTATCTGTCCACGTCTCTCCTTTCTGTTCTCAACCTCCGTTCTCATTGTTCAACGGTAACTTCAATCACTTTTTGTATAATTTATATAAATGTGTATTTTTTACACTAAGCAGTTATCATACTTTTACTCCTATCGATGTAAACCTCCGTCTTTGATGTCTAATCCATAACTTACTATTAGCATATTTTCTAATTCCCACCGATTACATACTTTCAGTCAATTCAATTTTGAGAAAAAGCCATCTGTGTGTTCTAATTCCTTCTGTTAACCCCCGATTTTTTGTCGTTTTTTTTTTTTTTTTTCGTTTCCGCAATACTTGTAACCTTAACTGTTTGATATTAGAACTATTCAGCAATTAACTATTGAATTAATTGCTTAAAGGAGCAACATGCGACTCCATGTCATAATGAATTGCTGAATAAAAGATGATTCGTTCACATACAGGAACAGATAAATAGACATGAAGACACACAAATACACGTTTATATATATATATATATATATATATATATATGCATCAGTCACTCACATTTATATATACATTAATATAAACACACAAATATACGTACATACGTACATACACAAACGCATATATACATTCCCACAAAGGCATAGATTTATTTCTATGAATAAGTGCAGACATGGTTGTGTGGTTAAGCAGGTCACTTCACGACTGCGTAGATTAGGGTTGATCCCATTGCGTGGCACTTGAGAGAAGTGTCTTCTGCATTAGACTCAGATCCACCGAAGCCTTGCGAGTGAAATTTCCCAGACGGGAACGTGAGTGGAAGGAAACCTGGGTAGTGCACTTAATCCGTTACCCTTGGCTTTCTTTCGTTGAGTGAACTCTATTTGCAAGCATTGAGGCCAAGTTTCCGGTCCGAGTGTGATTTTTCTCCCTTCCTGCCGCCAATCACAGAAGCTCAGAGAAAAGTGAAGGGCACTGCTCCTCCTCTAACTGAGCCATTAAAACAACTAATGATATATTCATATACATAGATATGTGCACATATTCATACATACTCATGCACACACAGACACACACATGCATACATATAAATGGCTCAGAGACACATACCTACGCACTTACATATGAAGACAATCTATTATTTTGTGGGGAAAAGAATTTGAAAAAAAAAAATCTTATTCTTACTCATTTATATTTATTCTCAAAAAACGTCATTATTCACCCATTTTTTGGTCAGTATTTGATACACCAACATACATGCATGTTTCTGTCATTTTACTGAAAATTCCATATCTTAAAATTTGCCATTTCATCAAACACTGAGATAATTTGTTTTGTTTCTTTTGAGAGGAAAACTTGTAGAATAGGTACATTTTCAATTGGACTGATATTAGTGTTGGCATTTTCCTTAACTGAAGCATAGATTGGAGGATTAGTAAAACGTCGAATAAAATAGTCACATTTAGCCGCATACCTTTACGTTTTATTCCAAATTCTGCCGAAGTCGCTTTTACGGCTAAAGCCTCAAAATAGGTACAAGCCATCTATTGAGCTTTATTAAACCAACCCAAATTTTGTGTCATTCAAAAATGTGGCTTGTGTCTATGGTATAGATTAAAATTCACTGTAAGTTGAGAAGAGGCTGCCATTTTGTTTCACTTCGTAATTCAGCCATTTTTTAAGTGCTTAAAATAAATCTAATTTAGCATGCTCTTTTATTTTTTTAGTTTTTATTTTCATGCTATTCAACTTAAGAGAGTTCAAATGGAATTTGCACGCAATGAAATAAAAGTAATTACAATTAAAATATTGAAAAGAAAGAGTTAATCATTGATATTGCCAAGATCATAGTATAATCCAATGGTTCAGGCTTTGATGCTGCGTCAGCGAGATTAACAATTAGCAATTATCTCTCCCTATCCAATCATAGACGAAAATAAAACATATTAGGAGTCAAATTATTTCATTTTAATTATAAGTGTTTTCCATATTCAATAATTGCAGTAATTTTAGCTGCTTTATAAAGTGATTAATTTTAGAAAACAGACATGAATCTTAGATCGCTTATGTTTTTTATATCGTCATGGTGAATTCCTTCGATATGAGCTCATAAAATAGCCGATACAGATGTGAAATAACTGGGAAGTGATAAAAGAATTAATAGTCGGTAATAATGGACAATAAAATGAAATCAGAAGGTACCTTATTTGTTTGTGAAATCCAGAATGGTGTAATTAAATATATCTTTCTTTTTTTTTTTGCTGTTGTTAAAATCTATAAAATAAAATGATCGACATTGCGTAAAATGTCTAATGCATCTGGTGAATGCCATGAATACATTATATATATGCACCTGATGCCAACAGAATTCTAACAGCTAAGTAGAATGCAGATAGTATGAAGTACTTAGGCATGGTTTGATACTTATAGCTGACGTGACTTCATATTCATTCTATAGTGTTGGCGTACATAGTTACATGATTTAGATCTACAAGATGAAGATCGAAGATCACTGTGTCGTGGCTTGACAATCGTTGATAGCTGACACGCTAGCCATCATTTACAATGCCGGTGTATGGCAACACATCATCAATAATGATGGGCAATAATATCGAAGCAATTCGATCAGAGACAGGCACAGAGATACATCTAAAGCTGTAAGGTTCAGTTGGCACTCTGCCCGATGACTACTGCAATGGTATTTGCGGTGTGTAAATTTTGACTGGTCAGTCTGTACGACCGTATCCTCAATACAGCACACGGCACCTACTTCTGACATAAACCAGCCAAG
Organism: Octopus sinensis; assembly: GCF_006345805.1. Classification (NCBI taxonomy): domain Eukaryota; kingdom Metazoa; phylum Mollusca; class Cephalopoda; order Octopoda; family Octopodidae; genus Octopus; species Octopus sinensis. Next base: position 179,279,356 of record NC_042998.1, read on the forward strand.
AATTACTTCTGACTGCTTGAAGTCAATTGCTGTTCACTAATGAATTCCACAAGACGACGTTGTCAGACGCAGAGAAGAAAGAATTTTGCTTACAAGATTTTCCATCTGCAAGTGCCTCACGATTGATTAAAGAGTCATTGGCTGTTCACAGCACACCATCGAATTATAAATCAGTCCCACCAATGCAAGAGGCTGTAATCAATAGTATGATCAATACCATCAGTTATCATGCAAATCTCTTGTAGGAAGTAATTCCGTTCAGTCAACGCTTCATGAATAATTATCTCTTCTAAGCACTTTGGTCCTCCTGCATCTAGTTATTCAATTTTGACTACATTTAACCACCGATTACAAACGATAAGAATCTTATATAAATTTAATTATATTACTGATTTTCAAGTTGTTCACTTTAATTCTTTTACTCTTTTTATCAGCTATTTTATATAATTATAACGAAAGAATTGCTCACCATGTTCACGGTTCTTATTTCTTTTTTTTATTTTCTTTATTTCTTTATTGCCTACAAGGGGCTAAACATAGAGGGGACAAACAAAGACAGACAAAGGGATTAAATCGATTACATTGACCCCAGTGCGTAACTGGTACTTATTTAATCGACCCCGGAAGGATGAAAGGTAAAGTCGACCTTGGCGGAATTTGAACTCAGAACGTAACGGCAGACGAAATACCGCTAAGCATTTCACCCTGCGTGCTAACGTTTCTGCCAGCTCACCGTTCTGGTTACGGTTCTGAAATGTTATTATGGTCGTAAAATACCAACCTCACTAAATATTTAGAAATAAAAGTGGGTATGCCTCCGTAATTTAGTCTCATACGGGAATGCCTACTTCCATGATTAGCTTAAGGGTTTCTACAGTGCATTACCATTATATTACCATTATTTCGGTTGAAATTACACAACTTTTGTTTCACTTTATTAAAAAAATAATGAAGAATTTAGTAAAATAACTTTGTCATCATTAAGCTGGTATTTGGAACTTAAAGTTTGAAGGAAAGTTTTAATTTAAATCATGTTAAAATTGGATGTTTGCATTAATGAACAAGGGGCAGTCACAAGTGGGTTGGTATGAAAAGGAGAAATGAAATAAGCAAAGAGATATTATGACAAGCAAGGAAGATAACTCTGAATATCGGAAAAATTGAAAGTCTACCTATTCTACAGTATTGCAGAATGTTTTCCAGAAGTATTTTCTCTCATCCATAATTGTTGATATTCTACAGGATGATATTTTTTGTCAAAGAGAATTTGTTGAACTATTTGCTGTTCTCTATGCTGTCGTATGAATTAAAAACGGTCTTCTTGCCTATATACATATATATTTCGTTGTTACAAGTTTTCTTTGCAAATTTCTGTTTCTTTTATTTATATTTAATGATAAAAATGTCTTGTTTTTTTTTTCTCCTCAAATCTTTAAATCCTTAAAATGTTTCAGCCCGAAGGCTTCGGCCATGCTGGGGCACCACCGTTGAATGAGCTACACTAGTATGTGAAACCACCTCTGATACGTGGCACTTGATCAACAAGGGAGTTCGATGCCGCTGCCCGCATCTGTGTTTCCTGCCGAGAGGTAGGTTCATCTGAGGCCCCTGACAAGAAGAGATCCAGTTTAGTTTTAAAGAAACCCACATCCACACCATGCATGTCTTTCAGGCATTTAGGAAGGATATTGAAGAGCCGTGGTCCTCTGAAACCTAAGCTGTTGCAGTATCTAGTCCTGTATTCTGATGGTGATGTTGGGATCTTTGGCACCCTGCAGTGGCGCCCCGTTCTACTGTTGGGGTAACTTTGAATGCCAAAGTTTGAGACAAGACCCTCCAGGATTTTCCAGATGTATATCACTGCATATCTCCCCCGCCTTCGCTCCAGGGAGAAGAGTTTTAGTACTTTCAGTCTTTCCCAGTAGCTGATATGTTGCGTTGAGACGATCTTCTTAGTGTAGCTTCGTTGAATTGCTTCGAGTTCTGCTGCTAACTTTATATTGTGTGGTGACCATAGTTGGGAGCAGTAGTCCAAGTTGCTGAGGACGAATGTCTTCCAAAGGACCATCAGTGTCTCCAATCCTCGTGAGTAATTTTTATAAAATATCATATAAATAACTGTGTTAAAATTCAACCTGCAGGGGACACCAAGAACTTAAGGTCGGCACTGGTAGGTGGCCTTTGTCTTGGGCAACATCGGTGGAATTGAGATTAAAGAATTGCATGCATGGACAACTACCTGACTTCGACATAAAATCTCTTTCGTGTCTGCGCATGTGGTGCCCACGCTCGCGAGCGCGTACACACGTACACACGTGCGCGCACACGCAAGCGCCCACATGTTTCTACAGCCACCTATGTATCATACTTAATGCAAATACATCACGGAAACGCAAATTAACTGCCATAGTACAGTGAGTACAAGCTACAAACAAAGTCCAGCGAAGCAGAAATGCGTATCTTGCATTGCCACCGCCACTTCTGGGCGATTTTCGTCTGCTACTGATGTATCTGTGTTTTTAAACAAATTACGTCCATAAGAGATGTTAACTGGAAGAATACTACAATTAAGCTTTAACGATGTATTTGGATTTAATATGTTATACGGATGATTATTTTAATCTAATATTGCTTCTGTTACATATGATAGATTTATATTTACATTTACACCTATGTATATGGTCAACTTTGACCGACAAATGTGCCTCCCTAGAACACTGTCGAAATTCGTACACGTGTTTTAAAGTCAATGGCTAGCTTTCTGTTATATTTTATCCTGTATTCAAATTATTCCGAATATGTATTTACTTTTTCGGACAGTCCATTGAAATTTGAAGGAGATTTGGATTGACATTTCTAGCAAACCGTATAGATTTAGCACCACTCTCGGTTTGTGTAAGAGCTTAGTTTCTTGCAAGTCAAATCATTACACACACACACACTAATCTCATTCTCTTTCTCACTCACTCACTCACTTCCACTCCCACACGACTCTGACAATCTTATAAGGCGAGGAGGATGGTGATGGTGATGGTGAAGGTGGTGGTGGGATAGTGAGAGAAGAACAGGTGATAATGGGTTAAGGAAACCAAAACTAGTGAAACGATAATTTCATTTTCTCTAATCTCTTATTGTTTTATCTGTTGTCTTACGGGTCGAATCATTTCTTTAGTTCTCCTTATATCGAGATGGAACTCTTGCCGATCTGCTATTGGACCCTTCTTCTTCTAGCGCCAGTCTTACTGGCTTTCCTAGTTTACAAGTAAGGACACTTTCAGAATTTATTACCTGTGTGTTTGCGTTATTGTGGTTTAATCCTAAGTTAAGAAGAGCTACGATCAACGTCACTTTTTTTTGCCATCTTTTTAACCCAATCTAAGAGTATACCCAATATCTAATACAATTCTTACATTTTTATATAGGGTGAGGTAAATTATAGGACTTAATACAAATGTAGGATATTCTTTAATACATTATAATTGAAAGTCTCCGATTTCCAGTACTTGTGTGTGTATGTATGTATGTATGTATGTATGTATGTATGTAGTATGTATGTATGTATGTATGTATGTATGTATGTATGTATGTGTGTTTGTGTGTGTGTGTATGTATGTGTGTGTGTGTGTGTGTGTATGTGTGTGTATGTATGTATGTATGTATGTATGTATGTATGTATGTATGTGTGTATGTGTGTGTGTATGTATGTATGTATGTATGTATGTTTGTATGTGTGTATGTATGTTATTATTCAGTTTTGTTTCCAGATTTCTTGCCAGTTGAGAAAGAACCGGTTTCTAACCTAGATCCCTCGTTGGAATTTCAACAATATCAACAGAGTATGTATGTATGTATGCATGTATGTATGTATGTTGCTTCCAGATTTGTTGCCAATAAAGAACCAGTTTCTAATCTAGATCCAAAGCTCCTTCGTTGGAATTTCAACGATATCAACAGGGTATGTATGTATGTATGTATGTATGTATGTATGTATGTATGTATGTATGTATGTATGTATGTATGTATGTATGTATGTATGTGTGTATGTTTGTATGTATGTATGTATGTATGTATTGTGCTTTTCGTAGAGCGTGGGTTACAAACTCAAGGACAGACCTGAGTCGTACAAACTTTAGCTACTCCCGTGGTATGTTATGAGCGGAGGGGTAATTGGTTATTATTTGTGAAAGGTCGAGCGACATCATATAAGCTTTTATTGTGTGTGATTCTTTTTTTAAAGTTAAAATCTTCCACGTGCCACACCTTACCATCATTTCTTCTTATTTAAAAAAAAAAACACGTTTTTTAATGTAGCCCGAGTTACCCTGTGCCTTTAAAATAAAAGATGGGGTGAAGATGAGAACAATAAAATTTAAGTTACCTTCTCGAGTCGTACCGATTTTTTAGGGCCTGTTTCCCGGGTTCATGGCGTGTAAATTGCCGACCTGGACGAGATACCGGTCCATCGCAGGAATTTTGTTAGTTGAGTGAACTGGAACAGCGTGAAATGAAGTGTTTTGCCCAAGAACACAACGCATCGCCTGGTCTGGGTGTCGAAACCGCAATCTTACGCTCATGAGTCAAACAACCTTAACCACTAAGCCACGCGCCTCCAAGATGAATACAGTGCTTTTGGTCATAGGACTACTGGGCCAGAATTAACCTGGGGCTAAATGGCAATAACAACGCTAGACAGATTCGTGTGTGTGTGTGTGTGTGTGTGTGTGTGTGTGCGTGTGTGCATGCATGCGTGCACTGGAATCTCGTTATATGAATCTATAGAAATATTGAAAGACAAGTATTAGTTTAATTAAAACGCAACAGATAGGCGCAGGAGTGGCTGTGTGGTAAGTAGCTTGCTTACCAACCACATGGTCCCGGGTTCAGTCCCACTGCGTGGCACCTTGGGCAAGTGTCTTCTACTATAGCCTCGGGCCAACCAAAGCCTTGTGAGTGGATTTGGTAGACGGAAACTGAAAGAAGCCCGTCATATATATGTATATATATATATATATATATATATATATATATATATATATATATATATATATATATGTGTGTGTGTGTGTGTGTGGTGTGTGTGTGTGCGTGTATGTTTGTGTGTCTGTGTTTGTCCCCCTAACACGGTTTGACAACCGATGGTGGTGTGTTTATGTCCCCGTAACTTAGCGGTTCGGCAAAAGAAACCGATAGAATAAGCACTGGGCTTACAAAGATTAAAGGCGGTGCTCCAGCATGGCTGCAGTCAAATGACTGAAACAAGTAAAAGAGAGTAAAGAAAGAGAGATATATCACAACGAAACAGCTGCCTGTAAAATAACGATGTATTGGTTATTGGTGGAATTACTTTGATCTCAGACCTGCTACATCAAAGCAATTCCGGAACTAATTAAAAATTAGTGACAGACTCATTTAACAAGGAATCCTCTGAGTGGTCGCTCGACCTCTCAGAAATCGGGATAAAATCTCAGATTAGAAAGAACAGTAATCTGTTATTGTTGTTGTTGTTAACTGTAGGTGAGCCTTAATACAGAAAACCTCTATGATCAAAGACGTTTCAATAGTAATGATCTGCCTACTATTTCTAGCAGATTGAGTGATCGTGTAAAACAGAGGTTCCTAACCTACGGGTCGTGAGTCACTTACTACCGGGCTGCACAGAAAGAATAAATTTTAGAATTTTTCTTTCTGTGTTATTAACTATCGCATATATACCTCTCTCTGTCTCTCTCACTCTCTTTCTCTCTCTCTCTCTCTCTCTCTCTCTCTCCCTCACTCTCTTTCTCGCCCTCTCCTCTCTCTATGTAAGTATATGAGTTTATATATATATATATATATATATATATATATATATATATATATATATATGTGTGTGTGTGTGTGTGTATATATATATATGTTTGTGAAGGAGACAGAGTTACAGCGTTCATCAAAAATAAAAAAGTAAAATGTCTTTTTTTAAACACGAGATATAGTCTTCCAATTTAGGATGTTTTTGAAAGACAAATGTAATTTATGCACGTCCACAAATTAGCACCCTATCGCTCCATCTTTAGGACATTGCTCACGATCATGGCTGTGTTTTAGTCAACTTATTTTGGTAAATTTTTAGATTAACACCCGTACGATTTTCACTAAGAAAAAAAGAAAAAAAAACTCGGATTTTTTTTGCATGGAATCAAGTACCCTGACCCTCTAATATGCTGCAAATCCCTTATTTTGGTTCGGAGAAAAGTGGGGTAGGGCGAGGGGGGACCTTTCACACCACTTCACGATAGATAGATAGATAGATAGTTAGATAGAGAGATAGAGAGAGAGAGAGAGAGAGAGAGAGAGAGAGAGAGAGAGAGTGAGAGAGAGAAAGAGAAAGGGAGACCATTTGTGTTTCTAAGTGTCTTGCTATGAAGAATAAGAATTACACAGAATATTGTTAGTATTCTTCTGGCATCTACAGGAGTAAATTGCCATTACAGTTGACTTTGCATTCCATCCTTTTGGGGTCAAGTAATGCCCTTCCCTAGTCGACCAAGAAGGCGGCCTAGTGGTAAAGCAAAATGCTTCGCAGAATTTGTACCGGTTCTTTATATTCTGAGTTCAAATGAACTTCGTTTTCATTCTTCTCGAGGTTAATAAAATAAAATACTAATCAGATACCAGAGTCGCTTGTATTGACTATGTCTCCAACCCTTAAAATTTCTGGCTTTGTACCTAAATCAGAAACCATTATTTAAGGTTGTACATTAACAGAATCAGTAAGGCCGGAAAAAATATTTTGCGGTATTTGTATCGTCCCTTTACAGCCTGAGTTCAAATCCCGTTGGAACTTTGCTTTTGGAGTCGATGAAATATAGTACCAGTATCAGTTTTAGTACTGGGTCGATGTTATCGACTAACCTCATGCCACCTATGACCGTCCCAGCTTATAGTTTTTAGAATAATGTTTGTTTTACAATATTTCCATGGATTGGCGACGAATGTCGTTGCTATTTCTAGCATGTTTGGTGACAGTTGTACAAGCACACACACACACACACCACACACACACACACACACACACACACACACACACACACACACATACACACACACACACACGCACGCACGCATGCACGCACGCACTTACACATACTTAAACATGAGCCTGTCTCTTGTTATTAATTTTGCCATTGTCGGCTCAGATCCAGCTAACCAAAAGCCAAAGGCATTCCACCCACGGCCATCCCATGTTTTAGTTTCCAGGCATAGTGCACCTCGAATTACATAATCCATTGTGTCCTTTTTTGAGACATAAATTTCTTTTTAAATGACTGGGTGTGACATGAGAGAGGTTTTAAAAAGGTGAAACGGTTACATTTCCAACATGTGGTGGTGGCATTTGGAACACTTTTAAGAAAGACTGATATGTCACGCTTCACTGCCTTTACTAGACAGGATAGTCACAGTTGGGACGCTTTTAAAGAAAGAAAGGCATTTTAGAAAAACATGTTTTCGTACATACGTGCATTTTCGCGCATCCACGTAACTGCTCATTTGCAAATGAATTGAATTCTGTTAGCACAAACCTGCATGACAAATTTGCTCTAACAGTCTAAGGTTCGGTTACTTCACTCTCTAGCCGAAATGGAAGTAGGTACCCTGAGAACCTTTTTTCAGATAGCACTGCTCATCCCATATGGAGAAGGGGACAAAAGACGGACCCTAAAAAGAGTTCAATTTACTCACCCCAGACTAGTTTACAGTGACCAGTAGTACAGTCAGAAAAAAAATATCAATTTTTAAGAAGTGGTTCATAGAACTATGGAATCCACTAAGAGAATGATAGCAATCCCAATTACTTCGGAGTTTGCATGGAAAAACCAGGATATAGTTACATTGAGACTTGTTGAAGAGAATCAACTGAAAGAAATAAGGGCAAATTATACGATCTCATGGAAGGGTAAACAAAAATGGAAAATCAGAATAAGTGGTGTTAGATTTACCATAAAATAATTTTTTCTTGCTTCTTACCTGGAATCTATTCCTAAGAGGCTAAATGATAGAATTATAGAATCATTTCTCTGAAACATGAAAAGAGTAACATATTTGTTAAATCTCCAATTGTAACCAATTGTAACCAGCGGTGGTGCCCCAGCATGGCCGCGGCCTTCGGGCCAAAACATTTTTAAGGATTTAAGTTCAAGAGAGACTTAGGATCAGTTTTACTCTGACCTTAAATCCTCGTTTCCATCTGCATCAGCTTCTGATAATCCTATTTAGTTTGATGATTTCTCAATGCTAAATTAAGTTGGACAGAACTATATGAACTCATATCTTCGGCCATCACGAGGAGAATTCTTGTAACAGCAATAGCCTCCATCTTTTAAGGAAATGTGCTGAACACAATCACTTTATAGCCAACACAAACTTTCCGGCAAGATGAATAGCATCTTGGATGCATCATCGCTCAATTCACTGGCATTGTCTAGACTATGTACTCATGAGGAGTGATCTCAATAATATGTGGATCTCAATAAGCGTAGGAGTGGCTGTGTGGTAAGTAGCTTGCTCACGAGCCCCGTGGTTCCGAGTTCAGTCCCACTGCGTGACACCTTGGGCAAGTGTCTTCTACTATAGCTTCGGTCCGACCAAAGCCTTGTGAGTGGATTTGGTAGACGGAAACTGAGAGAAGTCCGTCGTATATATGCATATATAAATATGTATGTGTGTGTGTGTATGCGTTTGTGTGTCTGTGTTTGCCCCCACACACACACAACATCGCTTGACAACCAATGCTGGTGTGTTTACGGTTCGACAAAAGAGACCGATAGAATAAGTGCTAATAAGTACTAGGCTTATAAAGAATAAGACATGGGGTCGATTTGCTCGACTAAAGGCGGTGCTCCAGCATGGCCACAGTCAAACGACTGAAACAAGTAAAGGAGTAAAAGAGCTGAATGAAGCACTGGTAATAGACTCATTGTAATTAAAGGTGACGATTGGAGCGTTAACAAATTTACTTCTCTTTTCATGTTTCAGAGAAATGATTCTATAATTCTATCGTTTAGTTCCTTAGGAACAGATTCCAGGTAAGAAGCAAGAAAGTCGGAGGTGAATCTTTAAATCATCGTCTTAAAGCCATTTCTGAAGGTCCCTTTGAAAAGTTCAACAAATCGTCCTTCAGTCCTGATGGCAAATAGAGCACCTGGGTTTTTTTTAAGAGATGCTGTACACCTTGACCGTGGACATAGTTGCCACAAAGAATGGTTTGGTGAGATAGCAAAATGTTTTCCTTCAAGAATAGGCCAATTAAAGTTGTTAGCAATGCAGCCAACTTACAATACAAAACAAACCTTTGCGTTCAGGAAAATGTTCTCTCCTATAACAGGAAACTAAAAGTCACAAAAATGACTGGAAGAGCTCAAGAGATATTGTTTGTGTATGCCAACACAAACAATACACAAATATTTTTTGAAAATCTTAGTGCATTCTATGGCCCAGCTTGTATGGATGTTTCGCCGTTTCTCACAACGGATAAAAATGCATGTATCAAAGACAAAGAATATAGCAAAAGATGACTGAATAAACCAACCAACATAAATAAGAAATCTATAAATAACCTGACGTAGATTTCTATTAAGACAGCTCTTACGGAAATTCTCAACTGGTAAGAAATTTAGAAATAAAACTTGATAATAACATACATAAATTCATGCTTACATATATAGACATAACATCCCCCCCCCGCACATACACACATTCATACACATATATATATATATATATATATATATATGTAATATAAATAAATGTGCCCTTTTAAAGCCTAACCAGGCTCATGGGCCCGGTTTCCCGGTTTCTATGGCGTATGTGTTCCCCAGCTGGACGGGATGCCAGTCCATCGCAGCATTACTCATTTTTGTCAGCTGAGTGGATTGGAGCAGCGTGAAATAAAGTGTTTTGCTCAAGAACACGAGTCGCCCGGTCCAAGAATCGAAACCACAATCTTACGATCATGTTCTGACACCCTAACCACTAAGCCACGCGCCTCCACCTATGTATGTAAAGTAGATAATAAAAAGGGAAATTATGAAGTAAGGGGGAACCAAACAAATAAATAGCATATGAAGTTAAACAAGTGTAGAAAAATTCAGTGAAAGGAAGAGTAACCATGAAAGAATGTGTTCAAGGAAAGTAACTACTTCAGATAAATGTAACAGAGGAGGAACTAACGTTTTAGATAATGTCCTTTATCAGAGAGAAGTAAAAGAAATAAGATAGTGAGAGAAAAAGAGGAGAGATACTAAATTTACAAAGTCTGTTTATAGAGCAGGCTTTGTGTACAAAAATATTTACAAAGATGGGATCTTTTCGGTTTGAACGGCAGTTTTTAACATAATTTTTAGGTAGCTAAAAAATTTTAAACTTCGTATCCTGGTAGAATGTGTTTATAAAACATCTTTTTCTCTTGGCTTTATTGAGAAAATTCTATAGTTTGTAAGATAGTTGTTGTCTTTTTTCTTCAATTTCTGCAATTTCAACCAATGACGTCGATTGAGGTAAAAAACATTCTGTGCCGTATGAATATGTCCCTCGTTTAAGAAACAGATTGGGTTTATTTACATTTCTGAAGAAAAAAAGATACCCTTATCCCCACCCATAACCCTAAAACAGATTGAAATGCAATAGATCGATACTAGGGTCTTAATTATGGGTGACAATTTCATATGACACCGCTAGAAAAAACTGCCGTTCAAACCGAAAAGATCCCAAACATGTATATATAACATACATGCACACACGTTCTTATACATCTAAACATTCCCATACCTATCTATAAGCAAACATATGTATGCATATAAAAAGATGGAAAGCAGACACATGATTCTAATGTAGGGGAACTTCAGCATTTAATTCATTATTATATGTATTGAGTACTTTTCCGTTTTGTTTGCGAATTCTTATACATATATATGTAATTTCATAGGATTTATTTCCAGAAAAAGCGTGAAATTCCCAAAAATACTGTTCTGCTGTATCAAATGGGACGTGGTCCTCATGCACCTAGCGTGTCACCGTTTCCGATGAAATTGGAGACATATCTACGGATGGCTAAAATACCATATATGGTCTGTATGTTCTATTTCAATAATTTATTTATCTTTACTTATGATAAAATTTTGTTTCGACATTTGTTTTTAATATTAGTCCCAAAATTTGATCGATTAAACTCGCTTCCCAAATATGAGGTCTCGTGCCAAAATTAGAGATGTATTGATTGGTGGAATCGTTTGTGTTGAATATTTTTTTTTTCCTTTTATTTAGTTACAACCTTTTAGATTTTGTAAGGGAATTTAACAAATTAAGTAAATATAACGACCTTGAAATTGAAATACAAAAGATGTGGCTTCTTAAATCGAGAACTATTCCTGTTATTGTCGGTGCCCTAGGTATGCTAAAGGGATGTCAGAAACATCTAGATAACATTCCAGGAGAACCATATCTCAGAGAAATCCAAAAGATTGTGCTGACATGTACTGCCCACATCCTTAGAAAACCCAATCAATTTAGATGTCTGTTGTATTACATGAAGATATTTCGCAACTATTTAAGGGGGACGAGCTGTCAGAAACGTTAGCACGCCGGGCGAAATTCGTAGCGATATTTCGTCTGCCGTTACGTTTTGAGTTCAAATTCCGCTGAGGTCGACTTTGCCTTTCATCCTTTCGGGGTCGATAAATTAAGTACCAGTTACGCACTGGAGTCGATGTAATCGACTTAATCCCCTCGTTTGTCGCCTCTATGTTTAGCCCATTGTGGACAATAAAGAAATAACAATCAGCCAGGCATTTGTTTCCAGTCTGTTCTTTGATGTGATCTGTTCACAAATGACTCTGACGTCTTCTTGCTCTTTTCTCCTCTGTACTTCCTTTCAGGATGGTGTTGGGCAATGTCTCGTGGCACATTATATTCTCTTTATTTTTACTCTTTTACTTGTTTCAGTCATTTGACTGCGGCCATGCTGGAGCACCGCCTTTAGTCGAGCAAATCGACCCCAGGACTTATTCTTTGTAAGCCTAGTACTTATTCTATCGGTCTCTTTTGCCGAACCGCTAAGTGACGGGGACGTAAACACACCAGCATCGGTTGTCAAGCGATGTTGGGGGGACAAACAGAAACACACACACACACATATATATACACATATATACGACGGGTTTCTTTCAGTTTCCGTCTACCAAATATACTCACAAGGCTTTGGTCGGCCCGAGGCTATAGTAGAAGACACTTGCCCAAGGTGCCAAGCAGTGGGACTGAACCCGGAACCATGTTGTTGGTAAGCAAGCTACTTACCACACAGCCACTCCTACGCCTATGTCCAAAATATTATGGCTTTGTGGACTTCATTCTCGACAATAAGTGTCTTTGAACTTCTATGTTTTCTAGTGCTGCAGCGTTTGTTATCTTGTCTTTCCGGGTTATACTGTGACCAGTCTGCGAAAGATCTATAGTTTACTACACAATTTCAGGCGCAATGTTATATCTTGAGATGAAGAATAATTGCGTGCAAAAATTGAAATATTTCATGTGTATTGTACAAGAGACAGATTCACTTTGAGAATGTTTCCAACGATAAATTTCTCTCATTTTTGTTTCCATTTTCACTATCGTCTTTGTTTTTCGTTTAACGATTTCTTTTTTTTAAATCGTATCGCAAGCTGTTTTTTCTTTGTTATCATACATGACTTTTCGAATGAAAAGTGAATTGAGAAGGTTTTTGAAATTTAGCGACATTTTTCTCACTGTATCATCTAATCCATTAACTAATTTTCTCATAGACAAACCAAGATACTCCTATGGATTTTGACCAAATAAGGTTTATTTTATAACATAGCCACCCTACCTCCCTACCACCACTTGCATCCATCGCAATGCATCATTAATGCTTTCAGGAGAATACCTCAGCACATCACTCTCCATGCATATTTGGAATTTAAATTTTGACACTATAAGATGAAAATAAAAATTATGATAGTTACAAAACCGATCGGTCCATTATTGAGCACATGTCTTCCTACATTAAAGATTCCAGAAGTTGTGATCTTAGTCCTTTGAAGAAATGTATCATCATATTGCAATATTTTGTAATACTGGTAAAATCCGGAATTCACAGTAGCCAGTGACGGTCCATATCGGTAAAAATCATTCAATATACAGGGCGATTCAAAAGTCTCCATACATAGGAAAAATTTACTTTTCTTATAAGTAACAGTTTATAAGATCCCTTGATCTAACCCCTCTTGATTTCTATCTTTGGGGGCATTTGAAAGGCATGGTGTGTCACGGAAAGATAAAAGGCATAAATCATTTGAGTGCTTCACCAACTCATTTGCTCGCGTATCACCAGATGTGCTATTACGAGTTCACAATGAGTGGGGTAAATGTATTGCAACGTATATTCAAAACAATGGTAACCATATAGAGCTTGTTAAAAAAAAACTGTTCTTATAAACTGTTTTTTATAAAAAGATAAATTATTCCTATGTATACTCTCTTTTACTCTTTTACTTGTTTCAGTCATTTGACTGAGGCCATGCTGGAGCACCGCCTTTAATCGAGCAAGTCGACCCCGGGACTTATTCTTTTGTAAGCCCAGTACTTATTCTATCGGTCTCTTTTGCCGAACCGCTAAGTAACGGGGACCAGCATCGGTTGTCAAGCAATGCTAGGGGGATAAACACAGACGCACAAACACACACACGCATATATATATATACATATATACGACGGGCTTCTTTCAGTTTCCGTCTACCAAATCCACTCACAAGGCTTTGGTCGGCCCGAGGCTATAGTGGAAGACACTTGCCCAAGGTGCTACGCAGTGGGACTGAACCCGGAACCATGTGGTTGGTAAACAAGCTACTTACCACACAGCCACTCCTGCGCCTATGGAAACTTTTGAATCACCCTGTATAAAGTTCGATATTCTACGATCCGTGAGGATTGTTGACTACAACGTATTTAATTCTACTTAACCCTATAGTAAGGCCACAACAAACTAATTAATAAACTTATTTTATATATTTGCTGACAGAGCGATCACAGTGTCACGTTTTCATCGAAAGGAAAACTTCCGTGGATGGTATACAATGGCAAACCAGTCGCAGATTCCCAGTTTTGCATTGAATACTTGAACAAGAAGTTGGGTATCAACTTGAATAAGGCGTATGCTGATCTTGATGTGTCCGTTGGTCGAGCATTTCAGAAAATGGCCGAAGAAGAATTCTATTGGTTTGTATGAAAACTTAAGACAGATGGGGTAGGCAAATCTCATATATGTAAGCTCCTGACTATTACAATATATACCCAGTTGAGAGGGTCGGTCATTGGTTATGGTTGAAAAGAGCTGATTAAACTTGGTTAGAGAAGTGACGTATAATTGTGAGTCGGGTGCCTGTTTGACTAAATGGCACGTCACACACGCGCAACTCCCTAATTTGAATGGCGTTGATGACCCCGAGACGAAGGACTTAAGATCGAATGTCGATGACTAAATACTAGTCAGTTGATCCAGAGGGCAGGGCCTCACATCAGTAGAATGGGGTTGTGGGATGTAAAGCCGTCGAGAAAAAGGTCATGAAGTGTTGTGCCCTTCATCGCTGCTGATCTCTGAAACCTACCTTCGTCCGGTATCCGGAACTTTCAATTGGTAGCACTCGCACAAGCAACATAAAAAAAATATGCGTTTATTAAAAAAAAAAAAAAGACAAAAGTGGCTATCTGGTCTAGGAATTGAACCGATAACCTTATGAACGGTAGCTCAACATCTGTTCCATTAGGTCACGCACCATCATAATGCATTTATTCTCAATATCTTCATTTGTGGTTACTTTCTAACATATACATCTTATGCGTTACGTTTTTGATGCAACTCATTTGGTGACCCTGTTCCCAGGTTCCTGTATAAATTAGGAAAGTAATTTTATTAAAACAGTGATTGCTACGATCACTATAAACTCCTTCCGAGAATTATTTCCTATCCACTAAACAGTCTCTGCTAGAAATATCAACCAAGTGTCCTTCGAATCACAATCCTACTGTCTCAGATAAGGAAAAGACACATTGGATAACGTATAACACTATGCCTGCCCTGAAGCATATAGGGTGATCTCGAGAATGAAGGAGGGGAAGGAATTAGAAAGGAAGTGGGTAATAATAGAAAAATAAAAACAAAAAACTGAAATTTTTGGTAAAATAATTCGTTCAGATTCGTAATTCCTGTTATGCGTAACAGACGAAAACTAAAAGTTAAAAAAAAAAGATAAAAACCTCATTCATTTCCTTGCCTTTTCCTTCTCCATGAGGTAGAAGTAGCTATTGCAAAAACTCGTTAAAAATGTTTTCTGTAACGAGTACGGTAATATAAATTTTCTGCTATTCCTGACCTTTATATCTGTGAGGTCCGACGTTAGGAAATAATATAAACGTCCAGGTATTCTACGCAGAGTTGTTCCCCTTTAATTGTTAATATTGTAAGTAGAAGGAACGATTAAATGGCGAACACTAGGAGTTACTTCCCTTTCGTGATGTGTTGTTTTTGCAATGAACAAATTCAACTGTTTCGACGGTTATTAAAAATAAAAAAATAATAATAACCGTCAAAACAAGAGTTGAACTTGTTCATTATCGAGATAGATATTTTTTTCTTTAAGTCAAGGGAGAAAACATTGCTATAACATTTTATATTTGTCTCTGAGAGTAGTGGACGGACGAAAGGAAGGAAGGTTATAACAGAGTGAACTCCCCTAAAGGAATACACCGTGCCATGTCAAACTGGGCGTCATATTAAAGGATGGGAAAGGCATGAACGTTACACCTTCAGTTTATTGACCATGCTTATTTTTGAATATACTCTAAAGTAAACGCTATTTTCCTCACCTCACTAAAACATTTGTTGTATAAACTGTAACGGAATTCTATTCTTGCTTGAATCCATTTCATTTGAGAAGGCACTGCTTCCCAAATCTTTATATATAAAAGTCAAGTTGTGTGTCTGTCTCCTACGATTTAGATTCCTAACTACTCCTACATTTTGCGGTGCAGTTTAACCAAAACCGGGTATCTTATAGTCGTAATTCATATCGAGCCCTTCTGGGTATTAGCGCGCGTCTACGATGAGTCTACGATTTTTAAAATAATTTACCATAATTTTTTTTTCCATTTTAATGCATTTTTTCGCTATTATATAAGGGAAGTAACTCTCTAAAAATGTCTACGATGAGTCAACGATTAAAAAAAATAATTTACCATCATTTTTTTTCCATTTTTAATGCTTTATTTTTGCTATTTTTGGGCTATAACTCTCTAAAAATGCTTATATAGTTATTTCCCTTACAAACCCGAGCAACGCAAGGCGATACTGCTAGTGATTCATATGAAGACTTATAGCTATGGACCATCACGTACTCTGAAGGTACATGAAGATGCATAGTGGTGAGTAGGTATAGAAGAACAGAAAGTGAGGTTGGGTAGCGTTTGCAAGAGTGTATGAGGAGAGTGAGGGATGGTTAGAAATGAAGAATGGGTGGGGGGGGGACGAGGGTCGAATATAACGAAGAGCAAGGTTTGAGGAATGGTTGATGCTAAACAGATGGAGAGGCAGTAGGAAAGAGTAGGTGATGACTATAGACATCAGTTAGGGTCGAAGGGTGGGAGTATGAATTAGTGGACAAGGGTGGAGGTGTGAGAGAAGTGATGGACGATAGATATGAAATGGAGAGAAAGTAGGGGAGAGCAGGTGATGACAGACAGTTCAGAAGTGGGTGAGGAGAAACAGAATAGTGATAATAGCAACGGAGACAGGAGAAGGATGAGAGTGAGGGAGATGACAGTAACACTGGAAAATACATGGATTAAAATGGAAAATATTTAATAAACCTATGAAGAAACGCCAACCTGACTCCAATCAATGTTAACTTAATTAATGTTAGATATTTAACTAACCTTTTTCTATACAATCAGGACAATGTGTGCAGTGACATTTGGTGAGGATTTGACTGAAGTGAAGAAGGTTTTACCTTACAAAGGTATTGAGCTTTGGATCAAACTGACAGCCATAAAACATGTTGTTCAAAAAGAGATGTGGGGTCATGGAATTGGCAGACATAATTCAAAGGAAATTTGGTCAATTGGTGAAAGAGATTTACATGCTATTTCTACATTCTTAGGTAAATATTCTGATGTCTTCTTCAAATATCATATTTCAAATAAAATGGTTCGTACACATTTTTTAATGATTTAAAATATATATTATTATTATTATTACTATTAATATTATTATTATTATTATTATTATTATTATCATTATCATTATCATTATCATTATCATTATTAAGGTGGCAAGCTCGCAGAATCGTTAGCACACTGAATGAAATGCTTAGTGGTATTTTGCTCATCGCTATATTCTGAGTTCAAATTCTGCTGAGGTTATCTTTGCCTTTCATCCTTTAGGGGTCGATAAAATAAGTGCCAGTTATGCACTGGGGTCCATGTAATCGACTTATCCCCCCACCAAAATTTCAGGCCTTGTGCTTATAGTAGAAATGATTGTTATTATTATTATTGGATCAATTAACTGATCTTTTCTGGGCTACTTTCGGGCAGGGGCCTATGGATAACTTCCAGAAATCCCTGGCTTGGCAGTGCTACTAGGAAGCTCTGCTGGTTTGAAACAAGCTCTATAGATACGGAAGTGCTGTAAGATGGACATGGCCAAAGTGTGCACAGGGTGATGAAACCATTCTGCATGCACTTGTCCAGTGTCCGGGCATTACTGACTTGTGAAGCTTTGTGACACATGTAGGAGAGATTTAGTTATCAGCTGAGTTCATCCTGCTACCTTCTTTTGGCTGAGAAGGAGAAGCAGTTTCCCTCTGCCTAGTGGCTGTGGTAAAGGAGGTAGTGCTGTGGACAAGATTGAAAGGACTGAAGCCAGATACTGTCCTCTTTGGTCAAGCCCTCATCGACTTTTTCAAATTCCACTTGAAAAGGAAAGTGAGGGTGGAGATAGAAGTACTGCCCTCCCCCACCCAGTATTTTTGTTGAAAGGTGGGTGAATGTAGTGAAGATGGCCTGTGAGAATAGGCCTACTCTGAACATTCATTTGTAAACTGGAGGAGTTGTGAAGGAGCGGCACCTACTGAGGTGCACCTGATGGTCAGGGTAACCAGGATGTTTAGGATTCTTTGATTCCCTCTGAGATGAACTCTCCATTTTGGGGAAACTTTATTGTTTAATTTTATTAATAATTGTTATTGTTTATTGTTTCTTACTAAACCACTCCTGTCCCTTGTGTTGTATTGTTCTCTTGTATTTTTGTATTCAGCCCTTGTGGCCAATAAAGAAAACATGTTCTGTGTTCATATTCTGCTGCGGTCGACTTTGCCTTTCATCATTTTGGATTGATACAATACCAGTCACACACTTGGGGTTATGTAGCTGACTAACACATCTCCCTTCAATGGCTGTGTGCTTAAATTAAGAAAGATTATTATTAAAATCATTATTATTATGAATGGCAAAATTGTTATAGCATCATACAAAATGCCTTGTGGTATTTACTATAGCACTTCTTTCACTCTGAGTTCAAATCCTTCCAATGTCAACTTTGCTTTTCATCTTTCTGGGTCTGGTTGTTAAAATGAAGTACCAGTTATGTACTGGTGTTGATTTAATCAATTAACTTCTCTTTCCAAATTCCTGGCACTGGCCTAAATTAAAAGTGGTGGTAGTGGAAGCAATAGTTGTGGCAGCAGCATCCAGAAGCATCAGCAGCAGTAGTAGTAGAGTCATATGTTACACACACATACACACACGCACACACACACACACACACACACACACACATACACATACACACATTCTCATATAGGTGCAAATACTCGTACACACACACCCATACACACATACATGCATACACACACATTCTCATACAGGTGCAAATACTCATACACACACAATCATGCACACACACACATGCATACACACACACACACACACACATACACACACACATACACAGATTCTCATACAGGTGCAAATACTCATACACACACACCCATGCATATACACACACATACACACATTCTCACACAAGTGCAAGTACTCATACACACACACATGCACACACACACACACATACACACACACACATGCTCACACGCACACACACAATCACACATGCTCACACACATACACAGGACATTATCTATTCAAGAACTGACCCCAGTGAATATATTTAACTTATTGCAGGTAAGAAGAAATATTTTCTTGGTGATGAACCCAGTGAGGTGGACTGTGCCATGTTTGCTATGCTTGCTATGGTTAAGTGGAACATGCCTAATACACCGCATGAAAGTCTCATGAAAAGTAAGTGATGTTATTGCTATTCATATTGTTGTTACTGTATCATTATTATTGTTGCTATTATTAAGCTGGCAGAAACGTTAGCATGCCGGGTGAAATGCTTGGCGGTATTTTATCTGCCGTTATGTTCTGAGTTCAAATTCTGCCGAGGACGACTTTGCCTTTCATCCTTTCAGGGTCAATTAAATAAGTACCAGTTATACACTGGGGTCGATATAATCGACTTAATCTGTGTGTCTGTCCTTGTTTGTCCTCTCTGTGTTTAGCCCCTTGTGGGTAGTAAAGAAATAGGTATTTCGTCTGCCATTACGTTGTGAGTTCAAATTCCGCCGAGGTCAACTTTGCCTTTCATCCTTTCAGGATCAATAAATTAAGTACCAGTTGAAGACTGGGGTCGATGTAATAATCGACTCATCCCCACCCCAAAAATGGCTACCCTTATGGAAAAATTTGAAACCATTATTAAGGTGGCAAGCTGGCAGAATCACTTGCATGCTTGACAAAATGCTTAGTGGTAATTTGCCCATCACTGTGTTCTGAATTCAAATTCTGCCGAGGTTGACTTTGCCTTTTGTCCTTTTGGGTTTGTTGGAATAAGTACCAGCTATGCACTAGGGTCGATGTAATTGACTTACCCCTTCCCCAAAATTTTAGGCCTTGTGCCTTCAGTAGAAAGGATTATTAAGGTGGCGAGCTGGGCGAAATGCTTAGTGGCATTTTGTCAGTCTTCATGTTCTGGGTTCAAATTCCACCAAGGTCGACTTTGCCTTTCATCCTTTCAGAACTATGATGGTATTTAGATGATCTAACAGAATGTGGGCAAGTACCTTTCCAACTACAGACAAATCCCATGAAAAAGTTGAGAGGCTGCACCAGACTCCAGTCTGATTTGGCATGGTTTCTACAGCTGGATGCCCTTCCTGACACCAACCACTCCAAGAGTGTAATAGGTACACACCAGTGTGGGTGCCAGTTGCATGACTATGATTTCCCTTGGCTTGATGAGTTTTCTTCTCAAGCATGGCATATCACCAAAGGTCTCAGTCATTTGTCAATGCCTTTGAATCTGTAAAGTCTTTTCACTGCAGTTTGTCATGAAGGAAAAAGTTCTCACTTTACTGGTTCAAATATCTCTCAAATATATTTGAACTGGTCTTAAGTTTGTTTATCCTCCCTCACTGGTTCACCTATCAATGCATGAATTTGTTCCACCCTAGCAATAACTATATAATATTGACTGATTTCTGATTAAGGAAACTTTTCTTCCTAGTTCAGAGTTTTATCTCTTGGTATCTAGTTCTGAAGAGAAAAAACTATTTTGAAATGCATCCTTCAATCTAAGTGAGAGCACTCAATTGAATATGATATTTTAACACCTTTTTCTCCTGTGCGAGAAGATTTTTTTCTGCATGACAAACAGCAGTGACAAGTCTTCACAGGTTCAAATAACTCTCAAACGTATTTGAACTGGTTTTAAGTTCCTTCACTGCTTTCTGCATCTATTCACATATTTGTTCTGGCATGGAGGCCAACATGTGCAAACATATTTACTGATTGACAATAACATAAACTTTGCTTCCTAATCAGTTGCCTCTTGATTTCTGATACTGGAGAGAGCAAACAAGTTTGAAATGCATCCAAAAGTACAACTAAGAACATTCTGAGCTGATTATGATATTCTAACACCTTTTTTGCATTGAGTGAGGACTTTTTTCCATGACAAGTAGCAATGACAAGCTTTTACAGGTTCAAAGAACTCTCAAATATAATCAAACTGGTTGGTAAGTCTCTTAACAGAGAAAAGTCAATATATAATATAATTTGTGAAGGGAACCTACTTTTCATGGACAACTGTGATTGTCACACGCCGATGACAGGTCAATATCCAGAAACTCAAGTCCGTGTGCATCATAAGTTGGAGACGGGAAGGATGGCTTCCCTTTGCAAATACTGATAGGGCACAGAAAGTGTGTCTATAGCCAGCTGGAGGAGGTGTCCTCCTGGGGCTACAAACTACAGTAGCATCCACCCTTAGGGGTTAGCCATATTTAAATGGAAAATATACATCATGATGTGTTGCAGCTACTGTTTATAACTCGCTCTAAAATTTATTATTGATTAATATAGTCAATTATACTAAACTTTTTTTCCACAAAAATAGGGCTTTTGTTAGTTGGAAACAATATCATAATATTTATATTTAGCTATTTATACATTTTTGTTAATCACTTCTATCCTTTGTTTCAGAATTGACCAACTTGGGAGCCTACTGTGAACGTATGAAAGAACGCTATTGGCCTGATTGGGAAGAGTGTTCTCGCTTGAGTAAAAAATTTAAAGATGATAGCTATATTTTGAAGAATCGTCAAAAGTCAAAATAAGAACAAAATAAATAATATTTTTCATAAAAAAATGCAATGTATCTCCTTGTCTTTACATTATGTGTTAGCTGTAAAAGCTTTATTGAATGATTCAAGTAGTACTGTTTGAGAGCTATTTAACCCTTTCATTACCATATTTCTGTTGAGATACTCTGTGTTTCTTTCAATTAATTTTAAATATAACAAAGAATTATTAAAATGTTAGGAACAAATTGTGACTAAGATTTGGTAGTAGATTTTAATTCAGATCTTTTGAAAACAAGACATTTGTATTACAGAGCTAGAGGCGGTTTCAGGCAGGTTGGTATCAAAAGGGTTAAGCCTTTAGCATTTAAACAAGCTATATCCAGTATAAATATTCTACCTATTTTGTTTTTAAACAGGCTAGATCTGGCCTGTCACACCTACCCTGCAATGTTATTCTAAAACTGAACAGTCACTGTCACATCATTAAAATCACAAAACAACAAGATAATGCATGATTGATTTAAAACAATGTGAATAGATAAGCATTACATCTGACAAAGTAATCTGAGTGCTGAAGGGTTTAGCTTCCATATTTGCCATCTCTGAACAATCTTGCTTCTCTGGGTTCATCAAGCTCTGATTCTGAAATGAGTAATCGCTAACCTATGTTAGTTTGTATATTCTTCACTGCAGAAAGACGTGTGTGTGTGTGTGTTTGCCCCATACTGCTTGGCAACTGGTGTTGGTGTGTTTACATCCCTGTACTTAATGATTCAACAAAAGTGGCCAATAGAATATGTCTCCGGTTTAAAAAAAAAAACAAGGACCGAAGTTGATTCGTTCGACTAAAATTCTTCAAAGCAGTGCCCCAGCATGGCCACAGTCTAATGACTGAAACAAGTAAAAAATACTGATTACTCCACTCCTCAAAGGTTTTTATTTATTTTTCATCTTTGATAGTAATACTTTAAAATCTGACTGGTAGGATATAAGTAAAAAAAGTGAAGTTCCTCCCCAAATCATACCAACTCATAAGGGTCAGTTTCCTGGTTTCCATGAAATATATGTTCTCTACTTGAACAGGACACTGGTCCATCACTGGATTACTCATTTTTGCCACCTGAGTGGACTGGAGCAACATGAAATGAAGTGTTTTGTTCAAGAACACAACACATTGCTTGGTCCAGCAATTGAAACCACAGTCTTACAATCATGAGTCTGACTCCCTAACCACGAAGCCACGCTGAGTGGACTGGAGCAACGTGGAATGAAGTGTTTTGTTCAAGAGCACAATGCATTGCCTGGTCCAGGAATCGAAACCACAGTCTTACAATCATGAGTCTGACTCCCTAACCACTAAGCCACGCTGAGTGGACTGGAGCAACGTGGAATGAAGTGTTTTGTTCAAGAGCACAATGCATTGCCTGGTCCAGCAATTGAAACCACAGTCTTACGATCATGAGTCTGACTCCCTAACCACTAAGCCACGCTGAGTGGACTGGAGCAACGTGGAATGAAGTGTTTTGTTCAAGAGCACAATGCATTGCCTGGTCCAGCAATTGAAACCACAGTCTTACAATCATGAGTCTGACTCCCTAACCACTAAGCCACGCTGAGTGGACTGGAGCAACGTGAAATGAAGTGTTTTGTTCAAGAGCACAATGCATTGCCTGGTCCAGGAATTGAAACCACAGTCTTACAATCATGAGTCTGACTCCCTAACCACTAAGCCACGCTGAGTGGACTGGAGCAACGTGGAATGAAGTGTTTTGTTCAAGAGCACAATGCATTGCCTGGTCCAGGAATCGAAACCACAATCTTACAATCATGAGTCTAGCTCCCTAACCACTAAGCCATGCTGAGTGGACTGGCGCAACGTGAAATGAAGTGTTTTGTTCAAGAACACAACGCATTGCTGGGTCCAGGAATCAAAACCACGATCTTACAATCATCAGTCTGACTCCCTAACCACTAAGCCATGCTGAGTGGACTGGAGCAACGTGAAATGAAGTGTTTTGTTCAAGAGCATAACGCATTGCCTGGTCCAGGAATCGAAACCACAATCTTACAATCATGTGTCTGACTCCCTAACCACTAAGCCACGCTGAGTGGACTGGAGCAACGTGAAATGAAGTGTTTTGTTCAAGAACACAATGCATTGCCTGGTCCAGGAATTGAAACCACAAACTTACAATCATGAGACTGACTCCCTAACCACTAAACCATGCTGAGTGGACTGGAGCAATGTGGAATGAAGTGTTTTGTTCAAGAGCACAATGCATTGCCTGGTCCAGGAATCGAAACCACAATCTTACAATCATGAGTCTAGCTCCCTAACCACGAAGCCACGCTGAGTGGACTGGAGCAACGTGAAATGAAGTGTTTTGTTCAAGAGCACAATGCATTGCCTGGTCCAGGAATCGAAACCACAATCTTACAATCATGAGTCTAGCTCCCTAACCACTAAGCCATGCTGAGTGGACTGGAGCAACGTGAAATGAAGTGTTTTGTTCAAGAACACAACGCATTGCTGGGTCCAGGAATCAAAACCACGATCTTACAATCATCAGTCTGACTCCCTAACCACTAAGCCATGCTGAGTGGACTGGAGCAACGTGAAATGAAGTGTTTTGTTCAAGAGCATAACGCATTGCCTGGTCCAGGAATTGAAACCACAATCTTACAATCATGTGTCTGACTCCCTAACCACTAAGCCACGCTGAGTGGACTGGAGCAACGTGAAATGAAGTGTTTTGTTCAAGAACACAATGCATTGCCTGGTCCAGGAATTGAAACCACAAACTTACAATCATGAGTCTGACTCCCTAACCACTAAACCATGCTGAGTGGACTGGAGCAATGTGGAATGAAGTGTTTTGTTCAAGAGCACAATGCATTGCCTGGTCCAGGAATTGAAACCACAAACTTACAATCATGAGTCTGACTCCCTAACCACTATAAACCATGCTGAGTGGACTGGAGCAATGTGGAATGAAGTGTTTTGTTCAAGAGCACAATGCATTGCCGGTCCAGGAATTGAAACACAAACTTACAATCATGAGTCTGACTCCCTAACCACTAAACCATGCTGAGTGGACTGGAGCAATGTGGAATGAAGTGTTTTGTTCAAGAGCACAATGCATTGCCTGGTCCAGGAATTGAAACCACAAACTTACAATCATGAGTCTGACTCCCTAACCACTAAACCATGCTGAGTGGACTGGAGCAACGTGAAATGAAGTGTTTTGTTCAAGAACACAATGCATTGCCTGGTCCAGGAATTGAAACCACAAACTTACAATCATGAGTCTGACTCCCTAACCACTAAGCCATGCTGAGTGGACTGGAGCAATGTGGAATGAAGTGTTTTGTTCAAGAACACAACGCATTGCCTGGTCCAGGAATCGAAACCACAATCTTACAATCATGAGTCTAGCTCCCCAACCACGAAGCCACGCTGAGTGGACTGGAGCAACGTGGAATGAAGTGTTTTGTTCAAGAACACAACGCATTGCCTGGTCCTGGAATCGAAACCACAATCTTACAATCATGAGTCCAATGCCCTAACCACTAAGCCATCCATCTTCATGGTAGGATATTAAAGCTGCATTCAGCTTGCAGTCAGCAGCTTGGCAACTTTTTGGTATAATTAGAGTAGCTGTATAACGTTAATTAGAAAACACATGCACATACGAGAACAAAACATACAAAGAAGTCAAAAGGAGAAATGTAAAAGGTAAATTTGTCTTTCTTTATTAAGTTGAACTGTTTTCGAAGAAGTCATTAATATAATAATAATAATAATAATAATAATAATAGATGGAAAAAAAAGACAGAGCTTGGTAGTGAAGAAGAAAATTTTAAAAAAAATTATAATAAAACACAACAAATAATACAA
>NC_042998.1:179314999-179389999 GCF_006345805.1 Octopus sinensis
CCAATGAAGATCCATTTGATTAAGGTGAAGTAAACATCAGATATGCTTTGCCCCATGCAGAAACTGCAGGAGCCACTCTAACTACATTGCAATGTTGAGAACTGTTTGCTTATCATCAGCTGGTGTCTTAGGATCACAGCTGTTTTGCTCCTTAACCTACACACTTCACCTGAATGGGACAGTGAGCTTTCTTACACTGACTGATGCAAGGCTACAGATTGAAGGACAGTTGGAGTAGAATGGTTTGATAATCCCCCAGTATGCTAACTGGTACTTATTAATGGAAACTTGGAGGAAGGAATGGAAGAAAAAAAAAAATCAACCCTTTGTAGTATTTGAACTCAAAATGCCAGCAGGTAAAATTAGACACTGTAAGATATTTTGCCCAATGCTCTACCTTGTTAGCTATCTCTATTGTGGTTGTTTCTCCTTTGATGTTGCCCTCAATGACTTAGGCCCTTGTGGCCAATAAAAGACATTATTATTATTATTATTATTATTATTATTATGATTATTATTATTATTATTAGTAGTGGTGGTGGTGTTGGCGGCGGCGGCGGCAGTGGTGGTGGAGGAAGAAGAAGGGGAGGAAGACGAGGAGGATAGGAAAGGAAGGAGAACAATCTTGACTGAAATGGTAAAATCTTTAAGCGAAAGGGAAAATAGGATGGATATTGCAGCATTCATGACCTTCTTAAAAGATTTTAGCAACATTAAGTGTAGTTGTTGTTGTTATTGCCCTGTAGCCCCAGGCAAGCTTTGATCATGCAGATTTCTGGCATAACTAGAATAATTTCAACCTTGTGTGTTTAAAACCAGTATCTTATGGACTCAGTTTATCTAGAATATACATTGCATCATGATGCTTGTCATAGTAACAACAAAAATAAAAATAATAATAATAATGACAATGGTAATAATGATGATGCTGATGATGTTGCTAATGATAATAGTAATATACAATAATAAATGAGAATAATTTTAATGTGATAATAATAAAAATAGTAATGACAAGAATAATATACCGACATTTTTTTTACACTTTTTTTTTTTTCAAATTTCTGGTCACCATGGAGTTATTTTCATTTAGGGTTTAAAAAAAATTTAGGAAGAAATGATACCTCTATTGAGGAGAGACATTTCTAGGAGTGAAAAAAAGGAAAAGAAAAAAATATATATTCAGGCTAAGAAGAATTGGTGGAATCCAGAATTTGAGAAACTTTGAAGAAGACAAAATAAAAAAAAATTCAAAAGATGGGGCAAAAGAGTTCTATAATTAAGGGCAAAAAATCCGAAAAAAAAAAAATTTTTACTGTCTCTACAAGAGGAAAATTTTTCGAACCAGTTCTAGCACAGCATGTATTAAACAGTTATCATATCACAGTTGGATGGGGTTAGGGAAGATGGGATATGGTTTCTATTGAGCAGTTTATCACAGAGTGATTGTCAGTGTGAAAAAGGAACATTTCTCATCTTATACTTCAAAAGTTGGGTAACTGACTTTGGTAGGAATATATAGCAAGCTAGCAATAAAATTTAATTGAAGAAAAAAAAAAACATTAACATAAATACATAAAAACGAAAAAAAACTACAAACAATTAGAACTGTCTTTAGTCTTTTGATTTGGAAGCTTGGATTTGGTCTTAGCAGAGGTATAAACTGTTATGTTTTATTTATTTATTTTTTTAAATTTTCATATATTCTTTCAAGAACAAAAAGGAAACTAATAAACAATAGGAGTGTATATATATATATATATATATATATATATGTATACATATACATATCTATGTGTGTGTGTATATACACACCCATTCATATGTATGCATGTGTATATCTGTATGTGTGCATGTATTTGTACATACACATATACCTTACATATATATATATACATACATAAACAGAGCCTGAAAGATTGCTTGTAGATACATGGTGTATTTTATAAATATGTCTAGTTAAAGTATCCTAAAAGCATGAAACTATTGTAAGATCTTTTGACATGTGTATTAAATTGATATATATATATATAATATATATATATATATATATATATATATATAGATAGATAGATAGATAGATAGATAGATAGATAGATAGATAGATAGATAGATAGATAGATAGATAGATAGATAGATAGATAGATAGATAGATAGATAGATAGATAGATAGATAGATATAAAATCAGTCAGTTGTTCATAAAATCTGACAAAAAAGACACTCTAAAAAGTTTCTTGAACAGAAATCTTTTGCACAGCTGTTAGTTATGGCTGGTCAGAAACCAAGTGTAACTGTCTGATTGCCCAAAACATAACCAATGATAAGTATATATATATATATATATATATATATATAAAACATACTTATGTGTGTGTCTGCATATATATATATATAAACATATAAATATATGACTATATAAATAATGTGTCATATATAAATATATACAAATGCACAGACACATACTTATACATATGAACACATGCCACACAGTCACTCACACATTTACATATGACACACTAATGGTTTCATTTCGTATAGCTCCTTAATTTTCTTAATTGCTTTCAATGAAAGTGAGCTAATTGATGAATTACATGTGGTAATTGATCAAAAAAGATATTCTATCCAGGGAGGGAACCTGAGTTTAATGTTTCTCATTCATGTCAAGAACACTAGACTAGAGAAGCTATTCATTAAAATGAAATCATTAAAAGCTGCTAACAGACACTGGAATAACCAATCAATTATTAATACCCGCTAATTAAGTTTGAAGATTTTAAACAGCTGTAGATAATGCCAAGGTTTTGTGCCCATAAATAAACCATAAAGAGATTGACGTTTGTTGTTGTTGCTGTTGTTGTTGTTGTTCTCGATGGTTCTGTTTTGTCTACTAGTTTCCTTTTATCTATTCGTGGCTCTTTTAATACAGGGCAACATGTGTCAGTTATGACATTCATGACTGAATCCATATGATTGATTTTTTTCAATCATATTTTCCTAATTTCTATAACAAAAATCATATTAAAAAGGAAATTATACAAATAAATGAATAAATAAAATTTCATGAACACCAAAATGCAAGTATATGTGTGTGTGTACATATGTATTTATGTATGTGCATATGTATATATATATATATATATATATATATATATATATTGTCAAAATTTGTCAACAAAAGCAAGAAAGGGCACTCAATATTTGGTGTTTTTGATTTAGTTAATCTGAATGATTTTGTTCAAGACTTGAGTTTCATGCTATTGCAATTTTCAGGCAAGAACTATTTTCTCTCAGTATTCTAGTCAATTTTATATATATCTGAATAGGTTTTTATTAGCTAATTTCTAATGCCTTATGAGGTGTGTCATTATTTCATTTGCTAAATTCATTGATTGTACCTTTTCCATGGATGGGCTTCACTGATGTTTATCTGTATATTGTCCTTCAAATTCTGTTGGTCTGGAGTTATTTTTATGAAATTAATTATCTAAATATCATTGCCATTGGTCAGTTCAATAGTCAAGCTCTTCATCTGTGTAATCAATTCCAGTTTTTCAAACCTGTATCATGTTTTACTAGAACTGTTTATTTGTTTCTTTCCCCTTATTCATTGGTTCATTCAGTAATTGTCTTGTATTTACCTGTTGATTACATTGTTTATATCCTGCCTGGTTAATGTTGGTCTGTCTACTTCATAAATTATTATTTCAGCATCACTAAAAATATCTGACAGCACTGAAGATATTTTCAGTATATTCTGAGAGTGTGTGTACATGGGTTGCATTGTATCACCCGTTTCATGACCCTAAAATATCATGTTTACCTTCTGCTAAATTTTGTTGTCAGTATTTTGATGTTAGCATTTTTGTACTTCTACTGGTATTTACCCTGCTGTTATATTTGTGGGTATTTACATTATTTGCAGATCAGAGTAGGATGCAATTATGCAACGAACAAGCAGAGACAAAACAACTATTGAACTGGTCAACGAGAAATGATGTGCAGGTATGAAATTTCAAAAAATCCAACTTTGGTCTAACAAAGTACAAAAATGTAATACATAAGTAAAAAATAGAATAACAGGAAATGAAGCAACAACCATGGACAATGCCCTGATAAAAGAACATTAGAAAGGAGTTAAAAGAAATTATAGCTACAGCAAAAGACTGAACTTGTTCTGATATATATATGTATATATATATAAATATAAAAGCAACCCAAATACCAAATGAAAAATGTTTTTGCCTGAGGATTGCAGTGACAGCAAACTCAAGTTGAGAGAAAAGTAAAATAAAATTTTTTAAAAAAAGGGGATTCAGTTTATATAAATCCATGTTTTTATGTGTTTGTGTCTGCAAGTGTGTATTTAGCAAAACTGAGTTTCATTAGTTGTGGCGTCTCAGATATTTAGTTATCAAAAATTTGCTGTTTTCAATTTAGAATGCCTTTAGAGTTATGCCCATTAAAACCATTTAAGACAGACATTTAGCAAATGTTCCTTCATTTTAAAGAAACCTTTTTTTTTTTAACAAATGTTTATTCGTATTTCCCTTCAAAAAAATAAAAGAAAAATGAATCAAATATTATTTGTGAAATTGTTTATAAAATGGACTTTTTCCCATAAAACTGGTTCAGAATTTTACCTCTAGAATTCAAGCAAATATTTGCTATATTTTATTTTAATGTATTTTTTTTTTCCATTAGAAGGACAGTAAACAGAGCATGGAAACAGATGGTCAATTTCATCTTAATACCATCAGGTTTGGCAATGTCACATCACTTTGATGATTCTTTAAGAAATATAACTTATTGCCAGATTGCCATAACCATTCTTAGTGAATGAATGTAAGTTTCAGAATGAGCATTCAAGTTTTTTCTGATTACATTCATTTGAGATTATGGATTTCAAATCGAGATCTTAGTCCCCAGCAATATTATACTTCAGTTTTTTCTGTGTCAAACTTTGCATTGTGGTTTGCATACACTATCTGGGCTTTGCCTCCTGATGATGAAAACGTGTTTGCTGGGGAATGAGGTGGTGTAGATGTCTTTCTTTTTTGGTGTAAGAAAACAATAATTCCAACAATAAACAGCAGAAGGAGAACTGCGATTGTCACGAAAATAGGAACCATTGGGAATGATTCCACTCTTTTATTGGTGCCACGCTCCAGTGGTTTTCCTTGAGGATCCAGTAAGACGAAGGCCATATTTGTGCCTTTACCATCATTTCCAACACCTTCTACATCAACTGTGGACCGTTTGGGACGATGTCCGGAATGATGAACTTTCACATTGTGATATTCAATACTGCGTTTGCCCATGATTGATGCATTCTCTTGAGAACGAATTGTATAAATGACATGTAGGAACCAAGGGCGAATTGGACTAACCTGAAATTAAAGGAAGGTTTGCAGAGATGAACATGTGTAAAAGAGAAATTATAAACTACAATTGGAAGAACTATACGTGTGTGTAATTGATATAAACATGTTTATGTGTATATGTATATGTGTAGGTGTGTGTATTGAAAACTTCCTTCTAAAAAATTTGTGATTTGTTTTCTTTTAAAATGTTTTTTTAAATATAATTAATAATTTTTATTTTATGAAAATCTTTCTTTAAATATTGTGATTATATCAAATATTTTTTGCAAAGACTTTTTTAAAGATATATATATGCGTGTATATATGTTTTTAAAGAAGATTAAAAGTAGCAAAACACAACTGAAAAAATTACTCAATCTCAAAGTATTGTATTTCAGTCAAATATTTTATTTGACAGTCAAAGTTTCACCAATAACAGCTTGTCAAACAATGAAGAAAATAAAGGCAATGTAAACAAGAACAAAGATTAGAAATAGTATAAAGATTAAAAAAATATAATAATTATTATTATTATAATAGTAATTATTATCTATATTACAATATTACATTAAATATTATGAATATAATATAGCATAATATTATATAACATAAATAATTATAAAAACCTTTGTCTTGGCCTTTTATGGTTTTTATGTTATATTATATTATATTCATTGTATTTAATATAATATTGTAATATAAATAAATTATTGGATTGTCAATAGTATATCTCTATGTTTAATTTATCTGTATAATAGAATTATACCAATATTTATATGGTATCCAACTGAAGTACCAGTGAATTGGATGTTTAACACACCCCTTTGAAGGATATCTTTTTCTCAGTTTGTTACTTCATACATATATATATATATATATATATATATATATATATATATATATATATATATATACATATGTACATACATACATATATATATATCATATATAGTGGGCATCTGCACAGTATTCCTGTCTACCAAATTCCCTCTCAAGTCCTTGGTAGGTCTGGGACTATAGAAGAAGGCACCCTCCCAAAGTTCTACAGAGTAGGACTGAACCTAAAACAGCATGTATACAGCCATACTAGGAAATGTTGAGAAACTGCATTTGTCTTACCTGAAACAAAGGTGCAGAGGAGAACGTGAATCCATCAGCACCAGGTGTATTGGTGAGTCTGAAAGCCGAAGAGTCTTCCCTTGCAAACGTAGCATTGAAAGAGACGTTGTGAAATAGTTTATCAGTTGTATGTGGAGCAGCTCGGTCCTGTAATTAAAATTACATATTTTTGAAAAAACAAAGAAATAAATATCATAATTATTGTTATTAAATGTTGTTGTGTCTGGGGAGGGTCATTCCGCCTTAATATCTAACACACTCACTTGTTCAATTTCCACTCATTTATTATTTATATATATATATTTTTTTCCTTGCTTTTGCAACCTTGTCAATGCATGTTGTGAACATTCATGGTCAAAGCTGCAAAAGCAACAAAAATTACGGAAAAGATAAAATATAAGTGAGTGGAAATTGAATCGGTGAGTGTGTTAGATATTAAGGCAGTGTGACTCCCCAGACACAACAACAATTCCTGTAGTTACAGAGAACTGGGATTACTAATTTGCATACTGTAAGTTTTAACACTTTATTTTTTATACCAGAGACCTGTCAATAAAGATTTCAGTCCACACAGTATGAAGGTATGATATGATATATTTTACCTATATGTGAACACAATCCTTTTCATATAATTTTTACATAATTTAGCTTTAAGGTTGCACTCATACTGACCAGCCTGAGTGACTGAGCTTTTATAGGGTGCTTCAGACTGTTAAAAATAGCAACCAATTCTCCCTGAAGTTGCACATTACTGTTCTTAAAAATGGAAGGACAAATTGATGATTGCAGTCTCGCACACTCTAAGTCTAATGACAGTATTCAATAAGACATAACCAAGTTCAAATTTAGTTCATTGGCCATAATGAAAACAACAATAATACAAATATTAAAAAAAAAAACTTAAATGAAAATTCTAAAATTTGGTTAAGATGAGAAAGAATTTAAAAAAAAAGGAAGAATCTTACCAATATTTTGAAAACATATTGCAAATTGGCAGATTTCTCAACACAGCCATATTCTCGATTTTGCGGATCATATTTTGGAATGTAACCCATCTGGCCAGAACAGAGGAAAACCATTTCAAGACCGAGATTGGAAGGGTCTCTTTGACTGATAATAGGGTCAGTGTTAATACGTCCATAAATAGGGTTTCCTAGAAAGGTAAAGATAAATAGATAAATAAATATATATATATATAAATATATAGATAAATAAATTAATTAAAATCAATTCCATCATCATGTAGTTATTTGAAGAATATATGATGAATATATGAAGAATACTGAAATTTTATGTACCAACTCAGAACTTCAACAAATTTTCAATCATTAAGAACACAAAAGAAAAAAGTATTTATTTAATTAATAAAATAATATACAAAGAAACAAGTTTCAGTTCATTACCATAAGTAAAAACATCATTATTTGCAGAACTTATTGAATTTTCTCCAAGCCAGATATCTCGCTTCTGTGTCAAATGGAATTCTGTATTGAGGCTGAAACGTGCTGGAACTGGATCTGAGATTTGCTGTAAACGTATTGGTAAATCAAAGGATATGGTTTCTTGAGGCTCACAAGACATAGCATTATTGAATTCTTCACTTAAAGGTAGTGTACAGGACACCAGTTTAACTTTGTATTGACCAGAATAATCATCGATCTGTAATGATAAGTTAACATTTTATTATTACATCATTTATTTTCACTATCAGTCGCAAAAAGATTTTAAAAAAAGCCTAACAAGCTGAACTAAATGTCAAATAGTACCGAGTGTTTCGCTTCTATTTTTCTGATTTCAAATCCTGCAGGGTCAACCTTGTACCTTGTGTCTTTTTCTACTATTTGTAAAATAAGAATTGGTCTTGCATTGGTTTTGATTTTAATCAAACCTTTAGTATTGAAGTCAGTCATATCTGACCTACTCATTTCTGTTTATGTTATAGCTAGTTCTGGTCCCTCACACCTGCCCTACAATGTCACTTAAAAATAAGCATGTCCCCTCGTACCGGTGGAATGTAAAAGCACCCACTACACTCTCGGAGTGGTTGGCATTAGGAGGGGCATCCAACTGTAGAAACTCTGCCAGATCAAGATTGGAGTCTGGTGCAGCCATCTGGTTCGCCAGCCCTCAGTCAAATCGTCCAACACATGCTAGCATGGAAAGCGGACGTTAAACAATGATGATGATGATGATGATAGTTGAAATCTTGAAGCTACCAGATAATGCATGATTAATTTGAAACAATGTAAATAAATCAACATTACATTTGACAGAATAATCTGCTCTAAAAATGCATGCCTTTTTAACCAATGTAAGGCTATAGAAGGGTCAAATAAATTGCTCACTGGTTGAGTAGCTGATGGGTTTACAGTTACTGTCCAGTTACTAGCTCTTTGCAATGTCAGTAGTTAAGATAATGTGAAGTCACATGGATTAGTGGTTAGGGTATTTGGCTCAGGATCATAAAGTCGTGAGTTCAATTCCTGGTGACATGTTGTATCCTTGAGCAGAACACTTCATTTCACATTGCTCCAGTCCACTCACCTGGCAAAAATGAGTGGTACCTGTATTTCAAAGGGCCAGCCTTGTCACACCCTCTCTCACACTGAATCTCCCTGAGAATTACGTTAAGGGTACATGCATCTGTGGAGTGCACAGCCACTTGTACATTATTTTCATGAGCAAGCTGTTCCATTAATCGTATCAGCTGGGACTCCTTTTTTTGTTTAGATAGCAGTTACTTAATTTTGAGTTGGCAATGCAGTGAAGAGGTTCACTTCAACACAGTAATATAACATAAAATTGATAGATTTTTGTGGGGTGGCGGGCTTGCAAAGCAAGTTCACTTTAGTCTATTTAGAAGTTGATAGATGAAAGTAACAAAACAGTTGACTAAAGTTCTATACATGCGAAACCCTATCATATTTTAAATGGTATGTAGAATGCTTTACTGAGGTATTTTCCCTTTGCCCTATTGTTAAATTGCAGCAACATTGAACCACCTGCAACATGTTCATTGATGTAGTATCTTTATTTATTATATTACATAGATATTTTGAAAACATATGATGTATCTGTTATTAAAACTTTATTATATGTCTATTTTAAAAAGCATGTATATTTTAAACCAAATTACATGTATTTTTTAATTGCATAGTATGTATGGGCTAAAACCATATTACATGTAAATTTTAAACAGCAAAACATATTTTGAATATAGTTAATTGTGATTATTGCAGTTCACATTAATTAATGGGAAACAGTGAGGAAAAATATAATCAGAAATACTTACACCAAAATCTGATGTGAAGCGCCAAGTCTGCACTGGTTCCTGATATGTTTGTTCACTTTGAAGAAGTTCCAGAGTAAAAGTGAGATCAGGATGACTGATAGAAACCACCATTGATTCAATATCACTATCTAGAATTTACAAGAAAAAAAACAAAATTTAGATATTTTGCATACTGTGTTTCACTTGTGTGTGCTGAGGGGCGTTGGGGGTGTGGATCTGCCAATTTTGTAATTGTGGTGAATGCTATGATACCAGAAATTGCAGCTGTGATACCAGTGCCGGTGGTACGTAAGCAAACCATCCGAACGTGGCCGTTGCTAGCGCCACCCCGACTGGCCTCGTGCCGGTGGCACGTAAAAAGCACCATCCAATCGTGGCCGTTTGCCAGCCTCGTCTGGCACCTGTGCCGGTGGCACGTAAAAGCACCCACAACACTCACGGAATGGTTGGCATTAGGAAGGGCATCCAGCCGTAGAAACATTGCCAGATCAGACTGGGCCTGGTGCAGCCTTCTGGCTCCCCAGACGCCAGTTGAACCGTCCAACTCATGCTAGCATGGGAAAGCAGATGCTAAACGATGATGATGATGATGATGATGATGGTGAATGAAACTTGAGAAGAAATAATTAACTGTTCCAGCCTACGAAAGAAAACTTCTAGTTTGAAGATATAAATCTTATTTTTGAAAATGTTAAGTAAACCCTTCAAGATAGTGCCCCAGCATGGTTGGAGTCCAACAATTGTTCATGATACAACTGAGAGGTTAAATGAAGAAAAACGAAAAGAAATTAAAAGAAGACACTTACCTAGATGTGAGGTAACAAAAAGCCCATGAAATAATGCTTTGCTCTTGAAATCTACTCTCAGTTTGCCATCATTCAAAATAGTCATACTGGAAGGATAGAGAACACCTGAAATAGAAAGCAAAGGCTAATGAGTTATGATCCATGTTGATGGTGATATGAGCAAGGGGCTATTCAATGAGGTTTGGAGTTTTACACAGAAGTGAACTATACTGTTGAATAATAGCTATAACAACCCTAGTGAATATATGCATTAATTGACTAAAAAATTGAGACTAAATGAACATGTAGTTCAACGACTGACTACATTACTATTGTATAAGGCACCATTCGAGTGTGAGCGTTGCCAGCTTTGCCTTACTGGCACTTGTGCCCCGGGCTAGTAGGGTGCTAAGAGCACCATCCAAGTGTGATTGTTGCCAGAGCGGTTAACTGGCTTCTGTGCCAGTGGTATGTAGGAGGCACCATTCGAGCGGGGTCGTTACCAGCATTGCCTTACTGGCACCTGTGCCGTTGGCATGTGTAAAAAATTTGAGCGAGGTCGTTGCCAGCACTGCCTGACTGCCCCTGTGCCGGTGGCACGTAAAAGCACCCACTACACTCTCAGAGTGGTTGGAGTTAGGAAGGGCATCCA
Organism: Octopus sinensis; assembly: GCF_006345805.1. Taxonomy (NCBI): domain Eukaryota; kingdom Metazoa; phylum Mollusca; class Cephalopoda; order Octopoda; family Octopodidae; genus Octopus; species Octopus sinensis. The sequence continues at coordinate 179,326,206 of NC_042998.1, forward strand.
GCTGTAGAAACTCTGCCAGATCAAGACTGAAGCCTGGTGCAGCCATCTGGTTCGCCAGCCCAGAGTCAAACCGTCCAACCTATGCTAGCATGGAAAGCGGACGTTAAACGACGATGATGATGATGATGATGATTATGTTGTATTCAATGAATCAATTAATTTTAAATAATTAATTATGTTTGTATCACAGTCTTTCTAGTCTTGGAAAATGGTTGCGAACTCTGACAGAAAATTCTTACAAACGTGTTTTTGTTTTTATTAAAAACCTTTTTTTTAACTAAAACTCTATTCACAGTATATGTATGAAGTAATGGATTTTGGCATATCTAACCTTTTTGTGTTGCTTGGGTATCGGAACCAATGCCATATTGCCACAGACTTGGTGTATCATAGGAGAATCTCATTGACAGTTGTAAACTAGTGTCAAAATGTTGCCAACCAACAGGAACGTCAGGTGAATGAAAGACGTACGATAAATACAGAGGAAGCTTCAACGTCATAAACGATTGCTTGGATTCGGGTATCTAGAGAAGAAAAAGAAAAAAAAGGCGAAATAAAGGATTAAATATGGTAAATGATATTTATTATATCTTATTGAATTCTGTAGAATATACATTAGAGGAATTCTCGATAAATCAGACGATACAAAGGCATACTTTCTTTTAGTAGATAATATAGAAGTATAAGAAAAAAGGAACATGCGCTTTTTTAATAATGCATTATGAATCTAAGGGAAGTAATTTATGTGTAAAAATATAGTAATCATTTCCCTTGACAAAATTCAATAGTTGTAAGGGAGATAACTACATATGAAATAATGTCTATCGGGAGGATTCCGTAAGAATTTTCGTGTTTTAAATATACGAAGTAAGTTTCATGAAGGTGAAATTTCAAGACACTGTATAGACTTATGGTTCAAACATTCGCTAAAAATATAGGCACAACATCGCTGTATGGTCGAGAAGTTTGTTTCGTAATCATACGGCTACGAGTTCAATCCTGCTGCACAACACCTTTGATTTAAGTAGAATTTGGCATGCAGAAACTGAGCATAAACTCATTATATGTGTGTGTGTATGCATGTACGCGCGACCGCACACACACATGCACACACACAGACACACACACACACAGACACACACACACACACACATTTCTAAGTGTGTTTAATGTCTCTGAGTATATAAACAGGTATACAGGCGGCGAGCTGGCAGAAACGTTAGCACGCCGGGCGAAATGCGTAGCCGTATTGCGTCTGTCGTTACGTTCTGAGTTCAAATTCCGCCGAGGTTGACTTTGCCTTTCATCCTTTCGTGGTCGATAAATAGAGTACCAGTTTCGCACTGGGGTCGATGTAATCGACTTAATCCCTTTGTCTGTCCTTGTTTGCCCCCTCTATGTTTAGCCCCTTGTGGATAGTAAAGAAATATATAAACAGGTATGTATATATATGAGCAGCTGTCCGGCTTCCGTACCGGTGGCGCGTAAAAAGCACCATTTGAGCGTGATCGTTACCAATGTCGCCTTACTGGCACTTGTGCCGGTGGCACATGAACAATATATTCGAGCGAGGTCGTTGCCAGTGCCACTGGACTGAGTCCTGTGCAGGTGGCACGTAAAAACCACCATTTCGAGTGTGGCCGATGCCTGTACCGCCAGACTGGCCCTCGGGCCAGTGGCACGTAAAAAGCACCCACTACACTCTCGGAGTGGTTGGCGTTAGGAAGGGCATCCAGCTGTAGAAACTCTGCCAGATCAGATTGGAGCCTGGCGCAGCCATCTGGTTCACCAGTCCTCAGTCAAATCGTCCAACCCATGCTAGTATGGAAAGCGGACGTCAAATGATGATAATGATAATGATGATGATGATATATATATATATATATATATACTCTTTTACTGGTTTCAGCCATTTGACTGTCGCCATGCTGGAGCACCACCTTTAGTCAAGCAAATCAAAGCCCAGTACTTATTCTATCGGTCTCTTTTGCCAAACCGCTGTGCTGGTGGCATGTAAAAGCACTCACTACACTCTCGGAGTAGTTGCCAGATCAAATTGGAGCCTGGTGCAGTCTTCTAGCTCACCAGCCCTCAGTCAAACCGTCCAACCCATGCCAACAACGACAATGATGTTGATGATGATTTATATACATAGGCGTAGGAGTGGCTGTGTGGTAAGTAGCTTGCTTACAAACCACATGGTTCCGGTTTCAGTCCCACTGCATGGCACCTTGGGCAAGTGTCTCCTACTATAGCCTCTGGCCGACCAAAGCCTTGTGAGTGGATTTGGTAGACAGAATCTGAAAGAAGCCCGTCGTATAGTATATATGTATATATATATGTATGTGTGTGTGTAAATGTTTGTGTGTCTGTGTTTGTCCCCCCAACATCGCTTGACAACCGATGCTGGTGTGTTTACGTCTCCGTAACTTAGCGGTTCAGCAAAAGAGACCGATAGAATAAGTACTAGGTTTACAAACAATAAGTCCTGGGGTCAATTTGCTCGACTAAAAGGCGTTGCTATAGCATGGCCACAGTCAGATAACTGAAACAAGTAAAAGAATAAAGAGTATACACACACACACACACACACACACACACACATGCACATTATAAAGTGTATTGTCAGTCTCTTTATCTTGTCTCTCAAGAAAGTAATTTATGTGCAGTGCAAGCATGTTTCTTGGAGAGAGCAGCAACAGAGTTCAATGTGCTGTGACATACTTTAATGGAACAGTCACAGAATAAAAGCTAAACTCTTTACTGATTCAGCCTGGAAGCGGGGGAGAAAAAGGGACAAAATTAGAAAAATGTGCGGGAAGAGTTAGATGAATGTAATTAAGATGTGCCAATGGAAATTAGTTGGAAATGCCAACAGTGCAGTAACACATCATTCTATAATTGGTATTTAATAGAACCAAAGTAAATAACTATACAAGCCAAACAGAATGCAGTTATTATCCTTAATTTGGGTGGTTGTTATTCAATTACTGTAGTGGCAGGTGCCGGAGTTGGGACAGTTATGTTCTCAGTAGGCTGAAGCTGTAATGAGTAGACTTTACCCCCATAAACCAGCATAAAGGAAATGAATAGATGTATTTATTTTTGTTAACTTTCAAAGCTGGGTATAGATGGAAGTGAGATCAGCTCCACCCAGTCAACTTGTCCTAAATACTCAACGTCATGGATTTTCAAATGAATTTTTAACTCTCGCCCCCTTTTTTTTTTTTTTAACTAACACATTTTCAGTGACCCCATTGCTACAATTCAACCAAATTAAATATACTACAAAAAAAAAAAAGAAAAAAGAAAAAAAAAGAAAAAAAAAAAAGAAAAAAATTTTGCAGACTGGTTGATTACCATTAAATAACTACTTGCACATAAGTATATTCATCAATATATATGGAATTTCAAACAAGATTTTCATCAGTAGCAATATTGCCAGATGATTCACACACAGAACAATACATGAAAATAATTTTGAAAATTAGGGCAAATTAAAAGAAACAACTATTGTCTTCTACTATTCCCTTTGTCTCTGGTACCCCTATAACATTTTCTACAGTTCCCAAGAGGTGGTACCACCCTGCTGCTTTATATAGGGATACATATTTTTAAAATCTTTTTCATTGTTTAATTTTATGTTTTAATGAGAGGTTTCTGCAATTTTCATGCAATGAATACTTCTAATTCTAAAGGCTATACACAATATAAAAATGAAATTATCCAGTATTGTCTCAACAACTGATGAATTTCTGTACTCCCTGCCATCATTACTGTATCCTTTCAATATGACTCACTCTTATCATCCCTCATCTTCATTGTTATCCATAACTCTCTACATCATATTTCCCCATCACTCATTATATTATTCATTTCTCTCTCTCTCTCTCTCTCTCTGTTCAACTTCTTTTACTTTCTCTTCTATCCCACCAATCCTGCTTTTTTGTATTCCACCTCCTTACCAGCAACCAACATATAGCTGCTCTCTATTTCATTACTTTCTCTTCTATCTCCTTATCTCTCCTGTTTCTCTGCCTGTCCTCTATTATAATCTCTCTCCTACAAACCTATTGTCTTGGTTCTTTCTCTTTCATCATTCTTCCTTCCAGTTACCATTTCTGTCATATTGCCTTGAATAAATTGAAATAATGTAGAGTAGAGGGGATTGTTCAATCTTGCCAAGAGTAAAGCAATCTCTCTAATGCTGGTGTCATGATAGTATCCACCCACTACACTCTCCAAAACAAATGGTGAATGACTGGAGATGTTTTAGAGCAGAGAAGATCCTTTGGTCTTGCAAACAACAAGACAATCTCTCTATCACAGGTACCATGATAAAATGCACTCAATACTCTCTGTAAAGTGGTTGCTGTTAGGAAGGGCATCCAGCCTTAGGCATTATGCCAAAAATAGAATATATGAATGAGCTGTGATTCCTACACATCTCAGCAGGGAGTAACTCCAAATAAGAACTAATGCAGTTTATGATGACCCATCAAACCCAAGCAAGTATTGAAAATGGATCTTACTACAGTGTTGCTTGCTGCTGGTGTGTGTGTGTGTGTGTGTATATATATATATATATATATATATATATGGCAGAAACGTTAGCACACTGTGTGAAATGCTTAGTGGTATTTCGTCTGTCTACATTCTGAGTTCAAATTCCACTGAGGTCGACTTAGTCTTTCATCTTTTCGGGGTCGATTAAATTAGTACCAGTTACACACTGGGGTCGATGTAATCGACTTAAACCCTTTGATGATGATGATGATATGACAGGCTTCCACACAATTTTCATCTCATAAAGCATGTATGTATGTGTGTGTGTATGCATGTGTGTATGTATGTATGTATGTAGACAGAAAGATAAAGTTTCAAATTACTTACTTCATTATCAGAAGATATTTCACCAGAACAGATAGTGATTAATTCAGACATTGCATAATAACTGGTGAATTCCCAAAGACATGTCTCCAAATTTAGGTTTCTGAAAGTAAAATTTAGAAATAAAAGAACAACATGAATGCATTATTTTATTGAACTTAGAAAGTTTGAATTCAGAATGTAAATAGAGCTTTAATAAATGCTGCTGATGTTTAGCCTCTAGCTCAACTGATTTTTTTTTTCTTAGTATTTAACCCGTATAATATTATTATATTTAGTATATGTTGTGTAAATGTACTCAAGGACAAATGTCTGAGACTTTTGGCAATATACAGTGCTTGAGAAGAAAACCCATCAAGCTAAGTGAAATCATAGTCATGGCAACTACTGGTGTCACACAACTGGCACCCATGCTGGTGGCATGCAAATGCACCCATTACATTCTTGGAGTGGTTCGTATTAGGAAGGGCATCCAGCCATAGAAAACCATGCCAAATCAGACTAGAATCTGGTGCAGCCCCTTAGCTTACCAGCCCTGGTCAAACCGTTCAACCCATGTCAGCATGGATGTTAAATGATGATGATAATGATGATGATGATGATGATGATGATGATGATGATGATAATGATGATGATGATACAGGTATAATATTTTTAAAATAAATTATTGTTTCTACTAGAAAATCCAAGGTAGTGTATTTAACAAGAATTATGGTTTTTTTGATATAACACTAATTATAAAATGCAATATTTATTATACTGTATGCTATATTATATTCAAGATTCATACATTTTAAATATGTATATATTATTATAAATATATAGAAATGAAAGCATAATTTGATGCATCACCACTAAAAGATTCATTCATCCTGTATATCAAGCATATACATCCTGTTGGGTTTGATGTATCTCTATAATATTGATTTTTACTTACAGAAGGACATAATGAGTATAAGAAGTAAGAAGCGAAAGAGCTTAATTGAGAATTGAACCTTGAGTTTACTACTACTCCCCATTATCTGTAGTCTTCATCTCATCCTCATATCTGCCACAACATATTCATATATGTAAACAACATCGTTTCACTGGTACCTGTGTCGGTGGCACGCGTAAAAAGATTCGAGCGAGGTCATTGCCAGTACTGCCTACTGGCCCCCATGCAGGTGGCATGTAAAAAAGCACCCATTACACTCTCGCAGTGGTTGGCGTTAGGAAGGGCATCCAGCTGTGGAAACTCTGCCAGATCAAGACTGGAGCCTGGCGGAGCCATCTGGTTGCCAGCCCTCAGTCAAAACCGCCCAACCCATGCTAGCATGGAAAATGGACGTTAAATGATGATGATGATGATGATGATAAGTGCACATACATACATAATTACACAGAAAAATGGAACCAACCTGTAGAATCGAAGAGCAGATTTTCCTCTTAGTTTGCCATTAAACTGGTATGGTTCTATCTCTTTTATATTATGGACACTCCGTGTCTGGTTGCTAATAAATCCAAAATTAGTTTGTATTTCATTATAGTCCAAAAGGTTTGAGCATCGATGCTGGCCAATTCTGGTTCCATCCGGGCTGAGAATAAGTTCAAAATTGGATAAATGTCTTGTTGAAATTGCTGGTAGCATCCCATCTTGATGTGGAACAGTGACTGTAATTTGTATCTTGTTGGCATAAACAGAATCCTGAGAGCCTGGTAATGATAAAGTTTTAAAATCTAATATGAACATTGAATAACTAAGTAACTCTGAAGTCTGTCGATATTAGCAGAAATTGTGATTTTGTCAATGTTTGAATTAATAGGCTGGATTCTATATATTTTCCATTTACTGGTTCTTTATACTATTACTACTATTTTACTATTTTACTTGTTTCAGTCATTTGACTGTGGCCATGCTGGAGCACCGCCTTTAGTCGAGCAAATCGACCCCAGGACTTATTCTTTGTAACCCTAGTACTTATTCTATCGGTCGCTTTTTTGCCGAACTGCTAAGTTACGGTGACGTAAACACACCAGCATCGGTTGTCAAGCGATGTTGTGGGGGACAAAGACAGACACACAAACATATACACACACACACATATATATATACATATATACGACGGGCTTCTTTCAGTTTCCGTCTACCAAATCCACTCACAAGGCTTTGGTCGACCTGAGCTATAGTAGAAGACACTTGTCCAAGGTGCCATGCAGTGGGACTGAACCCGGAACCATGTGGTTCATAAACAAGCTACTTACCACACAGCCACTCCTACGCCTATTATATGAAATATTATCTATAAATATTGGCCAATTTTGGTGTAAGTCACAAAATAAAGAGGAATCATAGTGCAGATCACAAAACGTAAAGTTATCATAAAATAATTGATCACAAAATGTGGGTGAAGGGCTGTATGTGGGTCACGAAATACAAAATGTGGTAGTCTTCTTGTTTTGACCATAAATGTAGTGTTGTCAGGTTTAAATTTACAATCTAGTCATTGGATGACTTTAGCAGAGTTGCTCTGTTGTAATTATTCAAATGAGGACTCAATTCCCACCCTCCCCATATTTTCTTGCAGACATTGGCTGGTAGATATAATAATAATAATAATGAAATTATTGTATACAGTGCTCATGTGCACCACAACTTGTCAGAAAGAGCGTATAAAGTATATGCAGTAATGTACAAATGTCTGGAAAGCGAACAATGTATGAGTCAGATACATGCTTGTGTGTGTATGGAGGGGAGAAAATAAGGTGTAGTGTTGGCGAATCTCAGGAAGCATGGAAGTTTTGAAGGATGCAGTGCTCCGACAACTAACAACTGATGCCGGCAGTTTGTTCCAAGCTGGGAAATGGTCACACTAATCTCACCAGTCTTGTTGGGGTCCACAAAGGTGACAATAATTTATTGATAATAATAATAATCCTGTCTACTATAGGCTCAAAGCCTGAAATTTGGTGGGAGGGGTAAGTCGAGTACATTGACCCCAGTGTGTAACTGATGCTTATTTAATTGAGCTTGAAAAGATGAAAGGCCAAGTCGACCTCAGCAGAATTTGAATATATGGATGGAATGAGCTTATTGCGTATAGTGGTTTTTGGACACTACAACTCATGAGAAACGGGCCAAGGGGATAGAAAACAACAATAAGTCAAGTAAAGATAGATGACACTGTGTGTGTGTGTGTACTCAAGTACACACACACACACACACACACTCACACAAACACAATTACATACATAGCTGTTATGTGTGTCACATTTAAATAACAAAAACTTTACTTTGACAGTGTATAAGAAAATTTAAAAAAAAAATCTTGTTCAACAACTTACTGATGTATCTTAGTTTTGCAGAGAAGGGTTCAAAATCCAGAGAATTGGCATTCTGAGGTTTGCAGAGTCCTTTGCCTGAACTGATAGTAGTTGGGGAACTTAAAAGTTCCAAACCAGGGTCACCATCTACATTGACAGCTCGTGCGCCGCACTGAACTTCACTGCCTGAAAAACCACAGAAAACAAAAAAAAAAAAAAAAGGTTTCAAATGGTGTTTTTCTAACTTTTGTGAAAGAAACAGAATTGGGGATAGTGAGAAGACAATTAAACCCCATTTCATCATCAACATCAGCCTCTGATATCACAAGATATTGAGATCGAGAAGGGTAGCTGCAAATGTCATAGAGGCCAGACTTATTGTTTTTCTTTTACTTGTTTCAGTCATTTGACTGTGGCCATGCTGGGGTACTGCCTTGAAGGCTTTTAGTCAAATAAATCGACCATGGGACTTATTTTTTAAGCTTAGTATTTATTCTATTGATCTCTTTTGCCGAACTGTTAAGTTACAGGGACATAAACACACTGACACCATAACTTAGCAGTCCAACAAAAGAGACTGATAGAATAAGTACTAGACCTCTAAAGAATAAATCCTGGGGTTGATTTGTTCAACTAAAGGTGGTCCTCCAGCATGGCTACAGTTAAATGATTGAAACAAGAAAAAGAATAAAAGAATATATATATACGATGGGCTTCTTTCAGTTTCTGTCTATCAAATCAACTCACAAGACTTTGGTTGGTCCAAGGTTATACTAAAAGATATTTGCTCAAGGTATTACACAGTAGGACTGAACCTAGAACCATGTGCTTGGGAAGTCAGTTTCTGACCACTCAGTCACACCTTTGCTTTAGTTCATATATTCAATTTAAATGGAAATTATATATATATATAATGAAAGAAAGGTTTATGTTTTGACTTAAAGAGACTTAAATTATAACATTTGTTAATGGTAATATTTTAGATCAGTGGTTCACTACTGGGTCCATTATGGCCCATGAGGGTCTACATAAGATTTTGCTGCTAATATTTATGTGCAATAAGTTGGGTATACTTTTACATTACACAAAATATTTCAACAATTTTTTTTATACAGTTTGTAATGTCATTTAATTATAAAAATATAACGGGACATTTTTTAAACGTCAAATGTCTATGAGGGTCCAGTTAAGTAAAATAGGAATCAAAAGGTCCCATAGGCAAAAAAATTGTTGAGAAACACTGTTTTAGATAAGGCAGAATTCCAATATATCTCTTGATAGAAAAATCCATTTTACCTGGTCCAAAGTATATACTGTCTAACGTGATTCCTTTTGTGGATGTGAAGAAAGTGTTGGCTTCAACATTACTTAAACCACTAGGAGCATCATCAGGGTGTCTTGGAGCAGAGACACGCCAGCGGAATCTGGTCAATGTATCATTAATGCCCTCTTTCTCGCAGAGCTTTTTGCTTGTTGAAAAGTCAGGATGTCTTGGATTACATGGCTGAAAAGATAATAAATAAAATATAATAACGAGCACTCAGAGAGCGCAAACTTCCACCAAGGCAACACCAATGTCCTCTCAACAATTAGCTAGGGATGATTTTTAAAATGAGAATATCTGAAATAAACTGCTCTCACAAACAAGAATACTAAAAAATGAATCCGACCACTCTCAAAACTTGAGTAAAAAAGCAGGAAAAATAATCCAGAATCCTTGATTGATCCCAAATTCTAATCAGTTCATGCCAGTCACAGGCCAAACATCCCTGAAAGTTTCATCTGAATCCAACCAGCGGTTCTTGAGATATCTTTTCCGCAGACAAACAAACAAACATAACTGAAAACAATACCTCTGCCTTCACTATGGTGGAGGCAATAATAATAATAATAATAATAATAATAATAATAATAATAATAATAATAATAATCCTTTCTACTAAAGGCACAAAGCCTGAAATTTGCAAAGAGGGGACTAGTTGATTACATTGACCTCCAATGTTTCACTGGTACTTAATCTATCAACTCCAAAAGGATGAAAGGCAAAATTGACCATGGCAGAATTTGAACTCAGAACGTAAAGATAGATGAAATGCTGCTAAATATTTCGTCCGGCATGCTAATGATTCTGCCCGCTCGCCACCTTAATAACAATGAATAAAAATGAATAAAAGAGAAAAGGATGTTTATAAATTCAATAAATCATCATTGGTTTTTGATTCTATGAATCATTGAGAGTTTTCTGAAATAATGAGAAAAACAATATCCTCTTATGTCAATAATAAAAAAAAAATTCTTTTGGCTGTTTAGAATTTGGTATATACAGTAAATTTTCTGATACATTATTGCTGATATAATAGTAATCATAAACACACGCATACACATTCACACATGCATACAAACACACTCTCTCTCTTTCTCCCTCATGCACATACACATGCATGACCATAATAGTATTTGCGTATGAGTGTCATCCACTTCTATATTTCCTGCATTGACTCTATACACACACACACATGTACACATTTACATCCATATATATGCTTGCATGTGTGTGTGTTATTCACTCAACGTTTTAGTACATTGACTATACACTCTCTCTCACACACACACACATACCAATACACACATACATACACATGGATAAGTGAAGGCATGCTACTCTCCCATACTCAACTGAATTAACTAAACACAAGCCAATGAGCAGGCATCTATGAGGTTGTTCAACCTATGAGAAACAACAACCAAATCCCCTCAAAATCATACCCCATTATTTTAGAAAAGGGCATGTAAATTGTCATCCTGATTTCCCTGCGTATATGGAATAGATGATATGGCCATGGCTGGAATGATTTTGATCATAGCTCTGCTTGATCAGGGCGACTTGGGACTGACAGCAACAACTGAGCACATATATATGTATATACATTGTATATATACATACATATATATATATATATATATATATATACAAACACAGATGCACAAACATATACACAAGCACACACATGTATGTATATATATATATATATATATATATATACATGTGTGCGTGTGTGTATATGTTTGTGCATCTGTGTTTGTCTTTCTCCAACATTGCTTGACAACCAATGCTGATGTGTTTCCATCCCTGTAACTTAGTGGTTCGGCAAAAGAGACCGATAGAGTAAGTACTAGGCTTACAACGAATAAGTCCTGGGGTCAGTTTGCTCGACTAAAAGTGACTGAAACAAGTAAAAGACATACACACAGGTACACCTCACATACACACAATAACACCATGGGTATGCATGAGAGTGCGTTTTGCATTCCAACATTTTAATTAAATATTTGAACACACACAGATGCCTACTTACACACATGTATAAATACATACACACACACACACACACTAAATGCATACATGCATACATACATTCACACATATGCACACATACATAAATTTATGCATATGTACAGGCATACATGGATACATACATAGACAAGCAGGCATACATACATACACATGCATGCAAGTATGCATTCATACACATATGCATGCATGTATACATACATAATGCACTACTACACACATACATATAAAGATATGTATACACACGCACTTACACACACACACACGCACAAACACACTGCCATACATACATAGATATATACTACACATACATATATACACACATATATACACACATACATAGATAGACACATACATAGTTATGTTCATACATACATGCACACATACATACATAATTAATTAATTAAATAATAAAGGCTCTTGTTATGATTACTAAATTTCATTAAAGCAAAATAAAAAGATAAGAAATATTTTACAGATTTATAAAAAGAAAAAGGATAAAAGAGGGGGTTTTATTTGGAACAAGGGTTGTTCAGCAAATTATTTTTCCTGATCAGCAAATTATTTTTCTAACAGGTTATTTATATGAGAGTTGATGAGAGAGAGAGGGGGGGGAGATAGGGAGAGATAGAGAAAAAGACAGAGTGAGAGTGGGAGAGAGAGAGAGAGAGGGGGAGAGAGAGATAATGAAACAGTAATCATTAATGAGGTGGAGAGAGAATATAGGGAGAGAAATATATGTGTAAATTTGAAATCAGATACATTGATGCCAACACATACGTGCATGCAAACATACATATGTACATATATACACACACACATACATACATACATATATACATACATATATATACCATCCGATTTTCTGAGTACCTCATTTCTTCTAATACATATATATATAACACACACACACACACACATATATACATGTATGTACATATACATATATATGTATATATCGCTATCAGTCTGTCTGTCTGTCTCTTTTCTGTATATATATATATATATATAATATAATATATATATATATATATATTGCTTTTCGATAAATGATCTGTTTTTCTTAATATATATATGTGTGTATCATATATCTATCTATCTATCTATCTATCTATCTATCTATATATATATATATATATATATATATATATATAATATATATATTGCTTTTCAATAAATGATCTGTTTTTCTTAATATATATATATGTGTGTATCATATATATATATATATAGCTTGGAATATGAGTGTGTGCATGCAAATGTGCCAGTGTGTGTGTGTGTGTACGTGCGTAATTTTTCATTTAACAAAAAAACAATAGTGATTTTAAATGATTAATCAGATTTTAGTGAGACATTTCTCCTTGTTGCTGACTCACAAACAATATAAAAATCTATCGTCTCTTGTCTCACTGACTCACTCATAACATAGGATTTCTGATGGCTCCTCTTCTGCACAAGTATCCTCATTATTCCTTTGTTTTTCCATTCCAGAAGCTATTTGTGCTAATTAACTATATTGTTTTCTCTTTTCAGAGAACACACACACACACACACATACACTTACATACAACCTGTTTCTCTCTCCCTCTCTCTCTCTTGCTTGCTTGTTCTCTCTTTCTTTCCAACATGTATAAATAATATATATATATATATATATACATTCATATATATATATATACATACACACATATATATAAGCACATATATATGCATAAATATATATATATACTTACATACATATACATATATACACATACATAAATACATATATATACATACATAAATACACATACATAAATACATATATACACATACATAAATACATATATATATAGACATAAATAGACACATGAATACATATATACACATACATAAATACATATACATACATACATACATAAATACATAAATACATATACATACATACATACATACATACATACATACATATATGCACACACACACACACACACACACACACACACATATATATATATATCCTGAAGGATGAACTACATATACATCACTTGATATTGTATTTATTAATATTTTATAATAATTTTTACAAAAGAAGCACATTATAACGAATATATATACATACATATATACATTCATATACATTCATACACATATACATATACATAGTGTGTGTGTGTGCATATGAAACAAAATCATAAGGGTATATACCTAACCTGTTCCACTGCTCAAAGGTATGAGTATGAAATTTTACACACACACACACAAACACACACACACAAACACACACATACACATACAAACATACATACATATGATGTAGCTGAACTGCATTTCTGTGAAAGAAGCACAATCACCAGCTGTTCCAAAATGCCATCAAAATATGAAACCCCTTTGCTCTATGGTACAATGTTTTTGCATAAAGAATATACAAAACCATCTGTAGGAATGATTGATTACCCTGTGGCAATTCCACTGATGTAGACTGTCTATAGATTTCAACACAAAGAATATTCCAATCAAAACTTCAATCAAATGGAAATGCAACACATTCGATATAATCATCTGGGACAGAAAACAGGGGAACTTACTTTTCTGTTCTAACACCATTCATGTCTAAGATGTATTTTATTATATATATATATATATATATTATATATATATATATATATATATATATATATATATATATATATATATACCTATACATACATACATACATATATATATATATATACAAATACATACATACATAAATACATATACATACATATATATATATACATACATATATATATATACAAATACATACATACATATGATATATATATATGCATATATATATATACAAATACATACATAATGATATATATATATATAATATATATATATATACAAATACATACATACATAATGATATATATATACTTATATATATACAAATGCATACATACATAATGATATATATATACATATATATAATGATATATATACATCATTATATATATGTATATATATTTAAGATATATCATATAATATTCGTTATATATATTATATATAATATATATATATATTTATAACTCTTGGAGTGGTTGGCGTTAGGAAGGGCATCCGGCTGTAGAAACACTGCCAGATCAGACTGGAGCCTGGTGCAGCCTCCTGGCTTCCCAGACCCTGGTCAAACCGTCCAACCCATGCTATCATGGAAAACAGATGATGATGATGATGATGATATATATATATGTATGTCTATAGATATGTATGCATGTATGTATGTGTATATTTATATTATATATATATATTATATAAGTATATATATAGGTATGTATGTATACGTGTATATATATATATATATATATATATATATATATGTAGAAAGAGAGAGAGAGAGAGAGAGAAATAGACAGACAGACAGACAGACAGACAGACAGACAGACAGATAGACAGACAGACAGACAGACAGATAGATAGATAGATAGATAGATAGATAGATAGATCCAATTCTTGATTAGCACTATATTTTATTGACTCTGGAGCAGCCCAGAGGATGACAAGTTCAGAAACTATTGAAGTTAGAAAAACCAAGTTTTCTAATCAATTATTTCAGTTGTCAACAAAAGGTATCTCATGAGCGAATTACTGATTTCTGATTGTGAACTGAGAAGAGATCTTATGCAACTCAATGGAATTTTTTCTCAGAGCATGAGTTCTTCATTTTTGCCATATGTGGTGAAAGATATAAATGAATGAATGAATGTATGTATGTATGTATGTATGTATGTCATTATGCAATTTTATTTCAAGATTTAGAGAAAGAGCTGGTATCTAACCTAGATCTAAGACTACTACATCGGAATTTCAACATCAACAACAGGGTATTTTTGTATGTATGTATGTATGTATGTATGTATGTATATGTGCAGATTTGTATGTTTTGTTTTATGTATGTATTCACATGTATATATTTGCATATCAAGACATGCTCATATATATTTGAATGATAAACTTCTGGAAAGTTTTACAGATTTTTTTACAGTTCCAGTGCTGGATTGGATCTGTAGTCTTCAAATTAGCTTTCTCCTTTCTGGTTTAGAGGAGCCTTATTTCTCAAGATTTGTATTTAGGTAGTGAATTACATATCCCAGGACCCCAATAATTACAGGTATAAACCTGAACTTGTAATCTGGATGGAGCAACTGCAGATTTCTCAATAGTTCAGCATAGGTATTTTCTTTTTCCAAGATCTTCAGCTTTATGTTAACATATGCTGGGCAGCTAATTTCCACAACTGTACACAGTTTCTCTTCTTTATCCCTAATCGTCATATCAGGTCTGTTGTGCTTACATTTTATTGAGGTTTTCACTGAGACATTCCAAAATGAAATGAAGTGCTTTACTCAAGAACACAATGTAATGTTCCTTCTTCCTTCTCGAGACATACCAGGCTCATAAGGGCCAGTTTCCCGGTTTCAGTGGCGTAGAAATTCCCCACCTGGATGGGACGCTGGTCTGTCGCAGGATTACTCATTTTTGCCAGCTGAGTGGACTGGAGTAATGTGAAAATGAAGTGTTTTGCTCAAGAACACAATGCATCGCCCGCTCCTGGAATCGAAACCACAACCTAATGATCATGAGTTCAACACCCTAACCACTAAGCCACACACCTCCACACTAAGCCACATGCTTCCACACTAAGCCACATGCCTCCACAACAATGTAATGCTTAGTCTGGGAATTGAACCCATGATCTCACAATTGTGAGTGCAACACAAAGCTTTGCACCTTCGCTAGACACACACACACTGCAAAAAACCAATTCTGTTCTGGCCACTTCTCTCATACTTTTACACACCTTTTCCCTCACATCTCTGAGCATAAAGCAGTCCTCTTGGGGTTTGTAGTCTTGCAAATTGCACACTGGCCATGCTAGTGCTGGTGGCAGGAAGAAACACCGAGTATACACTGTAAAGTGGTTGGTGTTAGGAATAGCACCCAACTATATAAACTGTGCCAAAGCAGGTACTGGAACATAATGCAGCCCTTGAGCCCATCAGATCCTGTCAAACCATCCAACCCATGTCAGCATGCAACATGGACATTAAGTGGAGATGATGATGATGTTTATATGGTGCTCATCATAACATTAAACAATGTACTGAAGGATAAATTGTTTCTTAGCTAGATACTACTGGAAAAGTATCTTATAGCCAGTTCTATTTTATAATGCAATATATATGTGTGTGTGTGTGTATTTGAATTTCTACATTTCTGACATTCACAGTTATGACCTCAGAAAGAACTCTTATTAATCTATAAGCCATCATCACCCCTAAATCCCCATTAAGTTGTTAGTATTAGAAAGAACTTTCATGTCTACATAAACCAATTGTGTTAACAACCTTCCAGTAATGGCACAACAAACATACATATTTTCATAACCATTCAACTAATGTTTAACCTGAACAAATCAATATATAGTAAACGTAAAAGTAAAATAATATGCAAAGACAAAAGCAAAACCAAAACCAAAAAAAAAAAAAAAAAAAAAAATTCCAAGAATTCTTCAAATATTCAAAAGCAATGCTATATTCAGGAAATTCTTCAATTAAATTCCTCCGAGGTAATTTGGTCTCTCATATAATTTAATGATATTGAGTTCAGCTGTAACATGAACTATTATAACCGAGAACATATATGCTACTGATACAATTTTACACTATTTATGTCTAGCTAGAGCTTTCTACATGATTTATAAACATAGCCGACTGACATTTAAGAGCTACAATAGGCCAAATCAATTGTATTGGCCTACTGACTAAACTGGTTGACTTTCATATATCAACTGCTGCTACTGTAATGTATCTATGGCAGGGTAAGCGATCTAATATGCCACCTGATTTCACATCACTAAGTGGTCTTTAGAGGCCTTTGGTATTGTTCGCTCTGTTGGAAATGTTTTAGAGCATCCATATTTCTCCTGCAGATATTGACATGCAGATGCAGACACTGACCTGCAGAGGTGGGTATTAGCTGCATCAACCTCACCACACTGGGAGTGCCTTCAAAGATCATGGCCACTGTCTGTCCTCTCTTATTTATAAAAATGTATTTAGCTCTAAAGGATCTGCACTATCTAGCCACAAATAAGAACTATGATGAGGTGCTACTTATTTATTCTGTATAAATATTTTATAAACTTGAATGTGGTTAAGAAGCTGTAGGGACAGGCATAGCTGTGTGGTTATGGAGCTCATTTTGCAACCAAATGGTTTTGAGTAAAGTTTCACAGAATAGAACCATGGGCAAGTGTCTTCTGCTTTAGCCCTGGGCCAACCAAGGTACTGGGAGTAAATTTGAGTGTGTGTGTGTGCTTGCTTGTGTTTATCCTCCACCACCACTTGATAACTGGTGTTGGCTTGTTTATATACCTGTAACTTAGAAGTTTAGCAAAAAAGATGGATAAAATATACTAGAATTAAAATAAGTATTGGGCTTCATTTGCTCAACTAAATGCTTCAAAGGCAGTGCTCCAGTATGGCTGCAGTTCAATGACTGAAACCAGTAAAAGATAAAAAAAAAACTGAAGTGTTCAGCTCAAATATTACCATGAGTATTACCATGGCTTGGAGAAATCCTCACTTCAAGTCATTAAGATTAATCCCGCATTAACAAGAAAAAGCAAGTAATTCATTCTGTTTGAAACTACAGGATTTTAATTTCTTGAAATGTCCTTTACGCACCTACAGTTCTATGTTCTGGAACATTGGAGACATGTAAAGGCTATGTGGACAAGTTATTGGTCCATTAGCTCTGAAGTCAAACATTTTTATTTCCTTGTTCTCTCTTTACTCTTTTACTCTTTTACTTGTTTCAGTCATTCGACTGTGGCCATGCTGGAGCACCGCCTTTTAGTCGAGCAAATCGACCCCGGGACTTATTCTTTGTAAGCCCAGTACTTATTCTATCGGTCTCTTTTGCCGAGCCACTAAGTGATGGGGACATAAACACACCAGCATCGGTTGTCAAGCAATGCTAGGGGGGCAAACACAGACACACAAACACACACACACATACATATATATATATACATATATACGACAGGCTTCTTTCAGTTTCCGTCTACCAAATCCACTCACAAGGCATTGGTTGGCCTGGGGCTATAGCAGAAGACACTTGCCCAAGATGTCACGCAGTGGGACTGAACCTGGAACCATGTGGTTGGTTAGCAAGCTACTTACCACACAGCCACTCCTGCGCCTGTTCTGTAGGTTTTTACTTGTGTTTCTAAGTCATATACTTAATACTATAAAAAACTAGCGCCACTATAACTGTTGCTCTGCAATACACTGTCAAATTATTTAGAAGGGAAATGACTTTTAACATTTTTCATTGTGAGTCTTGAAGGGGTATTTAATTCTATGTTTACAAAAAATTATATATCAGTAAGGATTGTAAGTTCCTAAACACATTGGGCTTAATTAGCAATGCTGAACACTCTGAGTTCATGTAAAGGCAACTTGGATGAATACGCCTTGTGTAAGCCATAACTCTTCAGACTATAACCACAAGATGAATTGACCTTGACACTGCCTGGAGCATTAGTGAAAGCAATCATTTGTGGGATGTATCTGTTTTCATCTTGGTTGAGTGAGTAGCTCAGTCATTTATTCAATCAAGCGATAATCATCCCCTCCACCACCATCCTCATCCTCATCCTCATCTTTATCATCATCATCATTTAATGTCAGTCTTCAATGCTGGCATGGGTCGGACAGTTTGATATGAGCTGGCAAGCCAGAGAACAGCAACAGGCTCCAGTGTATGCCTTAATATGGTTTTTTACAGCTGGATGTCTTTTGCAACACCAACCACTTTGCAGTGTTTACTGGGTATTTTTTTATGTGGCACCACCATCAGTGGGGTTGCCAAATAACTTACAAGATGAAGACCTCTCAGCTGGGAGAGCGAGTGGAACTGAAGGAAGTGGCTTTGTGCCAGGTGAGAAGTTAGAATATAATACAGGGAGATAGTTGCCTTACTATATAGGATATTACTTGGCTACTCCAGTAGGAAAAGAGGAAAAAATGAGGAGAGGAAGGAGAGATAGAGTTAGAGAGAAAGACAGAGACAGTCAGATTGAGAGAGAGAGAGGGAGAGAGAAAGAGAGAAATAGATGGTGTTGGATATGCACTGGAAGCTACCCACAGGTAGCAGTGGGGTAGAGTGTAAGTGGTATAGAGGATATAGAGGGGTATGTTCCATAAGATTGTGAAGGGAGATGTTCAGAGATGGGGAAGAGGTGACTGTTGCAAGTGTTGGTGAGAGAAACTGGATGGCTGGTAGTTTGGAGTATGGTAGATATATGAGAGCAGAAAGGCATGAAAGGGGAAAGTGGAGGGGAGTGTAGTGGGTAGTGATCATGAGTATTGGGATGGGAGGTTTCGGGAAGATGGATTGCAGGGACGTTTTGACAGAGGACAGATTGGGTGTAAGTGTGTGTGTGTGTGTGTGAGGGGGTTGGGGTAACAGGATGCATGGCCATAAAGGACATGTCTGCATGTATTGGTGGCCACATTTTACTTAACTTGACATGTCTTTTCAAGCAGAGCCAGTCACTGCAGGTTTCAATCCCTTGTCATCTCCTCTGTAGTCCTGGTCAAGGACACAATACAGTACCAACAATAAGATCATCATCATCATCATCATCATTTAACGTCCGTTTTCCATGCTAGCATGGGTTGGACGGTTCGACCAGGGTCTGGTAAGCCGTGGAGGCTGCACCAGGCTCTAGTCTGATCTGGCAATGTTTCTACAGCTGGATGTCCTTCCTAACGCCAACCACTCCGTGAGTGTAGTGGGTGTTTTTACGTGCCACCAGCACAGGGGCCAGAGGAGGCTGGCAAACGGCCACAATTGGTTAGTGCTTTTACATGTCACCGACACGGACGCCAGTCAGGCGGCGCTGGCATCTGTCACGTTCGAACAGTGCTTTTTATGTGTCACCGGCATGGGTGTCTTAACTACAATATGGAAATTCAGTGAATCTTTTATTTAGTAGATTATCCATTTACCCATTTGCTCCCTCTAATCAGTGTTATCAAATCATAAACATAGCAGACAGAAGACCTTATTAAATGTGTACCAGAGTAGATGAGTCAACAAATGTGTGTACATACCGTGATGCAGATACATGGGTAACCTTGAATTGGTTCCCTGGACAAATCATTGCCATAATCTCGCAATGATATTACAATTGGTTCCGTGGGAAAAGTGACATCAGCCAACTTCTTACGTTCTTCAATGTATACAAAAGCTTGGATATTTTGCTACAAATAAATGACACAATGGTTAATAAATTAGAATAGGATATAAAAAGATTGTTCGTGTAATTTCTAATGAAGCATAATGCTCATTACTTTTTGAGAAATAGAAGCAAAATTAATTAGTTCTTAACCTCAGATGAATGTGTTTAGCCAAGTGTTTTTTGCTTTTACTTCAATTAATTTTGAAAACAACGAAGAATTCAGTAAAATAACTCTTTCATTATTAAGCTCAAGTTTGGAGCATCATCAATCAACATGAAATTTTGATGCAAGTTTTTAATTTAGATGACTTTAAAACAGAAAGATTTTATCTTAGAAGCGGTTTGGTATCAAAAGAGCTCTTGAAGATTGTCATGTGACATGTCAGCTACTAACCTTTACTTCTGCTACCAAGTTCTGATCTGGTCTTAGATGAACAGTGAAGAATTCTTTCATTTCTTTCTCGTTATCATGCAAGACTTCAATCTCTATGATGTTGTGAGATACATTAACACTGAAGACAAGTTCTGCAAAGGAAACATCCAAAAACAATGAGAAAATCATTTAAATGAGGTTTATTGTATGATGCAAAGAGGAACCTCCTTAAAGGGAATATCATTGAAGAGATAATGCTTTAATGATGCAGTGTGAATGAGCATCATTATGCATCAGACTGCATCAAAAATGATGCGGTCTGAATGAGCAGTGTGTTTGTGTGTCTGTGTGGCCATTTGTGGAGACATAGCAAAAGAGTTAAGTTCAGTTTGGAATATGCTGCACCTTAGGCAAGTATCTTCTATCATAGCCATGAGTGAATGCAAGGCTATGTATAAAACTAAGTAGATGGAAACTGGAAGCACATTCAATGGGTTGGTGTGATCCAAAGGCCTAACTTTACCACTCACAATGTTATGCTGAGTTTACCTGGACATAGATGAGTTTGTAAAGTAGACTTTTACATTATAATTAATTAAAATTGTCATTTATTTTAATTATATAATGAGCAAGTAACTTTATTGACTGATCAGCTGTCAAAACTGACTTGAGATCCATTATCATATAGCTTTGCACGTGCATATGAGCTGGGTAAGTTATTATTAAGGAGACTTTTAAGGCACTGAGCTGGCAGAACTGTCAGCAGCCCAGATAAAATGCTTAGTGGCATTTTGTCTGTCTTTATATCCTGAATTCAAATTCTGTTGAAGTTGATTTTGCGTTTCATTGTTTTGGGTTGATAAAATAAGTATCAGGTGAGTATTGGGATTGATGTAATCAACTTCCCCCACTGTCCTCAAAAACTGCTGGCCCTGTGCCAAAATTTGAAACCACATTGCCACAAGAAACTAGGTTGATATTGCAGAAAAATTGCTGTGTAGTAAATGATTTAGTCTTTTCAGTACCGAGTTCAGCTTCTGCCAAGGTCAAGGTCAACTTAATTTTTTATCCTTCAGAAAAATGATAAAATAGAATACCATTGAAAGTTTGGGGTTGACTGTGTTCCCTTTGTGAAAATTTCCAGTCATGTCAGAAATTATATATAAGAAATTACCTCTAGATATTCCATTGTAATCTCTTCCAGCAATTGCTGAGCCATCTTCAGTATGGACCCTTACTACAGATGTCTTGGTTAGGTCACCATAGCGAGCTACAGGGATTCGAACAAATGCAACTTCTCCATACTCAAAGGGTTCTTTAACAGAAAACTCAATGTTTTCAAACTTGATGACAGGTTCTGAAAAAAGGAAAAGAAGAGATTATAACAGACATCTACCTGGATAGACAATGGCAGAATTAAGAGAGAAAGAGAGAGAGAGAGAGAGAGAGAGAGAGAGAGAGAGAGTGAGATAGAGAGAGTGAGAGCTGGACAGAATGTCTTTAGTTACATTTCTTTATGAATGTGAATGTCACTGGGTTTCCTACGGTTTTTTTTTTGTCCTTTTAGGGTTGATGATTGAGGCACTCGCAAAAGTGTAGCAAAGTGGTGTGTGTGTGAAAAGGTAAGACTATTACCCCCAGCCCATGCAAGTGTTGATGTAGTAATGCATAAATTTTCTCTGGACTATCATGTTTGTTAATCAAAGTAAGGGCACAGTACTGAGAAACCTTGTTATAATACTGATCCACTATACTCTAAACCAAAATGTGTCAATTATCATGATCATGATCATCATGATGATCATCATCATCGCTTAACGTCCACTTTCCATGCTAGCATGGGTTGGACGATTTGACTGAGGGCTGGCGAACCAGATGGCTGCACCAGGCTCCAATCTGATCTGGCAGAGTTTCTACGGCTGGATGCCCTTCCTAACGCCAGCCACTCTGAGAGTGTAGTGGGTGCTTTTTACATGCTACCGGCAAAGGAGCCAGTCAGGCAGTTCTGGCAATGACCTTAGAAATAATTAAGCTGGCAGAATCTTTAGCACACTGGGCAAAATACTTAGTGATATTTCACCCATCTTTATGTTCTGAGTTAAATTCTGCTAAAGTCGACTTTGCCTTCGTGGTTTTGGGGCCAATAAAATAAATACCAGATGAAAACTGGGATAAATGTAATCAACTTAACCCCTTCTCCAGAATTGCTGGCCTTGAGCCTAAATTTGAAACCCAATATTAGAAATAATCCTCATTGACATTTGCTATTAAAAATATGTAAATTAGAAAACAGCTGATTGGTTGATATCATGTATTGATTGAATTCACTGATTGGCTAAAATAACTGATTCAATGAAGTCACTGATTGGCTGAAATTACTGATTGATAGAAATAACTGAATTAATGAATCACTGATTGGCTGAAATAACTGACTGGTAAAAATAACTGATTAGTGAAAGAAACTCGTTAGTCGAAATCAATAGTTGGCGGAACTAATTCAATGGTAAGAAATAACTGAATGGTTGAAATTAGGAATCAAAATTAAAAGTATGTTTTGTATCCTACTCTGTTTATCAGAGATAGAAACAAAGATCCCTAAAGTCATAAACAGTGGATCAGCATAGCTGTTGATATCATTAACCCTTTCGTACCGTATTTATTTTGAGATGCTCTGTGTTTCTTTGAATTATTTAAAATATAACAAAGAATTTAGTAAAATAATGTAGTCATCATTAAGCTAGTATTAGGAACATAAATTGGGACTAAGTTTTGGTGGAAGATTTTAATTCAAAACTTATGAAAACAAGACATTTGTACTAAAGAGCCACAGCCGGGGTGGTGCTCGAGCATGGCCACAGTCAAATGACTGAAACAAGTAAAAGTAAAAGTAAATAAAGCATTTTAAGCTCAGCCGTCTCATCTCATTATAGACACTTTATTCAAGTTTGTCACAGCAATAATATATATATACAAAAATGACCCATAATAATCCATATTTTGTCAGATTATTGAATATATGAATAATTTGTCATTGTTAATGTTAGACAACTTGTCATTTACACCTATAACCCTGCAGATGGCACTCTTCTGCTAGATTTATTATTGATGTAAATTATATTGCGTTAGTCTTCATAGTCTCATTGGTATATTTTATTTCTACTTTGTGTTGTTACAGATACAATTATACAGCTGAAGTAGCTCATTATTGTATGTTATATTGAATTCTCTGTCTGTCCGCCTGCCTCTCTTTCTTTATCTATCTGTCTATATCTATATGTTTGTGTGTGTGCGTGTATATATGTATATATATATATACACACATATAGTATGTGACTGTGAAGACCCGACAAATGAAGTGAGTTCATGGCTCGCAGGATGGTCTGCTGTGCTAACCTTGGATCGTTGAGTGATCCGCTGTTCTTGAGGAGACCTATTGAGTCAAGTACATCACCACCAACATCAAAATCAAATGGAAATTGTAGTTAAGATACAATTGGGTATTTAAGATACCCATGCCAGTGGCATGTAAAAAGCACCATCCAAACATGGCTGATGCCAGCACTGCCTGACAGGTGTCCGTGTTGGTGACATGTAAAAAGCACAAACTGATCATGGCCGTTTGCCAGTCTCCTCTGGCCCCTGTGCACCCACTACACTTACGGAGTGGTTGGCTTTAGAAAGGGCATCCAGCTGTAGAAACCATGCCAAATCAGACAGGAGTCTGGTGTAACCTTCCAGCTTGCCAGCCCTGGTCATACCATCCAACTCATGCCAGCATAAATAATGGATGCTAAATGATGATGATGATGATGATATATAAAGATATAAGAAAACAAAATCATAATTTCAAAAATAAGAAAAAACATTTAAATTTAATGTAATCAAATGCAAATAAACTTACTGTCAGCAAGGTCAGTGAGCCTGATTGTGGTGACATTTCTTCTGCCAACTTTAGCTTTCTTCAGTGACGGACTCCAAGGACTGCCAAGGACCATATAAAATTCTTCTTCTTCTTCATGAATGTGGTCTCCCATTAATTTGACAGCACACTGTTTCTCTCGTTCACCTGTAAAACATATTATCAATGCAATAAACTTTGAGTGCCAAAGACAGCAAAGTGGCAGAATTGCTAGTGTGTTGGGCAAAGTGCTTAGCAGCATTTTGTTCATCTTTATGTTCTGAGTTAAAATTCTGCCAAGGTCAACTTTGCCTTTCAGACTTTCAGGGTTGATAAAAGCTCCTTTCGAGTGTTGGGCCTCATGGAGGCAATGACCGAGACCACTGGCATTATGTTGTGCTTGAGAAGAAGCCGAATCAATCCAAGCAAAATTGCAGTCAGGGCATATACCAGTGTCACACAAATGGCACCCATGCCGGTGTCATGTAAAAGCACCTATTACACTCTCATTAGGAAGGGCATCCAGCTGTAGAAACCATGCCAAATCAGATGGAGTCTGTACTGCTGGATCACTGGTATTGAAGTAATTGACTTATCTACTCCCCTGAAGATGCTGGCCTTGTGCCAAAATTTAAAACCAATAAACTTTGAGTACCATTTTTAGTTCTGTTAAGACAGTTAGTCCAAAGCTGATTTATTTATATTGAGTTGACAGTAACTAGTAAGGGATAAAACACGGTGGATTTAGTCAAAATAAAATGATTTCATCATAAACTGGGCCCTTACCATAACATGGAGTGGACACCACAAGTTAATAAGAAAACCTAATGGACAATGTTCTTATTGGTTAGCATATTTAGTTATACCTACCTATCACACAGATTCAGTTAATATTTTTTGTCTGTAATTATAAACTACTGACCCTTGGGGATCCATATAAGATTTTGTCATTAAAATTTATGTGTAACAAAATAGTTTAAAAATGTTTTAAATACAATTCCTAATAATATTTAACTGTAAACATATAGTAGGATTTTTTAAACATCAAATGGTTATGAGAGCCTGTCTGAGTGAAAAGGATATCAAGGGTGCCCAGAGGAAAAAGTCGTTGAGAACAACTAGTTCAGAAAATAATCAACGGGACAGGAGAGGGTTGGCACTTGTGACTTTTGCAGGCCCTCTCAGACTGGTGGGATTTAAGTTTCTAGGCTTATCAATGGGTCAATTTCCGTAGAAAAAAAAGGAAGAAAATGTAGGTAGGGAAAGGAACAGGAATCTTGTTTGGATTAGTGTGCACTTATGTTAAGCAACAGGTACGCATGATGAATTAAACTGAATTAAATTAATCAATTGTGTTTGAGACCAGTGCAGGATTCATAGCAAAGAAGAAATATGTGTGTGTGTGTGTGTGTATTAACAAAATGACAATAGAGTTTAAGTAGGTCTTAATTGTTTCCATCATCACCATCATCAACATCACAACATCACCACCACCACTGCTAAACCCCCACCCTACCCCATTACCACTATTGTCACTAACGATACTGTAGATAAGTATTTTGTCACTGCTGCAATTACTACTACTACCACCACCACCACCACCACCACTACCACTACCGCCACTGCCACCACCACAGTTCAAACAGGAGAGCTGATACTATGCAAGGAAGTTAATTACTATGCTTGCTAATGACTTACTTTTCTGTTCTCTGATTTTTTATTTTTATACCAAATCATTATTTATTACTGGTGCTTTTGTAGTAATTGTTTAGCCCCAGGCTAAATCTGATTCTGCTGATCTATTATTCCAGCCATGATGTTTATAATGTGGAGGAGATTTAGCCGCTATTTCTAGGAGGTCAAGCGACGATTTTAACAGCTCTTTAGTCAGATTGCATTACAGCTATTACTACTACTGCTACTACTGCTGCTGCTGTTATTCTTTGCAACTTTTCACTTAATTTACTCTAATGATAAATATAAGGATATTGCATGCAAAATATGATTGCATTTCCTGTTGTTGTTGTTTTTCTTCTTCTTCTTCTTCTTCTTCTTATCATCATCAGCATTATTATTATTATTATTATTATTATTATTAATATTATTATTATTATTACTAATATTATTATTATTATTAGTATTATTATTAATATTATTATTATTGTTATTATTATTATTATTGTTATTATTATTATTAATATTATTATTATTATTATTATTATTATTATTATTAATATTATTACTATTATTATTATTATTATTATATATTATTATTATTATTATTACTATTATTATTATTATTATTATTATTATTACTATTATTATTATTATTATTAATATTATTATTATTACTATTATTATTATTATTATTATTATTATTATTATCATTATTATTATCATTATTATTATTTATATAGAATCTACCAAAGGAAGTTGGTAACTTAATTTATTTGAGTTCCTGTAGTCACGGCTTTCAGTATTTGGCAAACTTGCGTTGGAATGCAATCTTTCCTGCCTAGACGGTAGGAAGGAAACTTGACACTAATTAGCTATTTGTTATTTGAACCAATAAGAAAGTTATTAATAACGAGACGAAGGTAATAACAATGATGATGATTATGAGTTTTAGGATAATTATGATGATGATGATGATGACGGTGATGATGATGGTAGTGGTGGTTATGTTGGTGTTTAACCCTTTAGCATTTAAACCGGCCGTATCCGGCCAAAAGTATTCTGCCTGTTTTATGTTCAAACTGGCCATATCTGGTCTCTGACACCAACCCTACAATGTCGTTTTAAAAATTAACAGCTACCTCATCAAAATCTCAAAGCTACAAGATAATGCATGATTAGTTCAAAGCAATGTGGATAAAGAAGTATTAATTTTGGCAGAATAATGTGAACACTAAAGAGTTAAGCAATAAAAAAAAAATTTATTTTTATTTTTATAAAATGGAACAAAGCCATACATTTTATTTTTTAAATCTATTAATTTTTACTAATTATTTGTTTTGTTGCCATTTATGTTTGTAGGGCAGTGTAATTGGTGCAGACCGGAGGAAGTTGGACTAGATTTCTTTAATAGTAATTTGGTTGCCTGTCTCATTGTTTCCTATTTAAATCTTGGTAGAATTAACTTAGAAAACATTCGCCAATTTCATTCCACCACCGGCAACATATATACATATGTATGTATGCATGTGTATGCATATATATATATATATATGCTAGCGTAGAAAATGGACGTTAAACGATGATGATGATGATGATGATATATATATATATATATACATATATATATGTGTGTGTGTGTGTGTGTGTGTATACTTGTCTGAGCTAATAAAGAAGACATTGTTTAGCTGCCAGACCTGCAGACCTGTGAGAAATATAAGTCAAATCTCTCAAATAAATCCCTGCTATCTCTATAAAGAAGGGAGACATTTCATAATATAGTACTAGACATAAACAACATACGGAATGGTTATAGCCAAAATGTTTTGATCATAGGTCTGCTTGGCTGGGTCTAACGTATAATTAAACAACAAATGTATACAGGCATGGCTGTGTGGTAATAAGTTTACTCCCCAACCATATGGTTCTGAGTTCAGTCCCACAGTGTGACACCTTGGGCAGGTGTCTTCTCCTATAGCCTCTGGCCAACCAAAATCTTGCGAGTGGATTTGGTAGACAGAAACTGAAAGAAGCCCATCATATGTGTGTGTGTGTATGTGGCTGTGCGTATGCATATAGGTGCATAGCTCTGTGGTTAAGGTGTTGCACTCACGATTGCGAGATCGTGGGTTTGATTCCCAGGCTGGGCATTGCATTGTGTTCTTGAGCAAAGTGCTTCATTTCATGTTGCTCTGGGATCATTTCGTCCTCTGACATGTGGCACCTGTTGCACCTGTACAGGTAATGTTGATTTGATGGAGAGAGGGAGCTTATGTTCACACAAACATCTGATTACTATACATAAATCATCTGTGTGGATCTTTGGTGAAAAATTGTCAAACCCTCATACGTTGGCTAATGATGTGAGAGTCCATTATATATTTGTGTATATATTTATGTATGTGTGTCTGTGGTTGTCACCCCATAACTATCGCTTGACAACTGATACTGGTATGTTTATGCCCCAGTAACTTAGTGGTTCAGCAAAAGAGAACAATAGAATAAGTACTAGGCTTACAAAAAATAAGTCCTGGGGTTGATTTCTTCGACTAAAACCCTTTAAGGTGGTGCCCCAGTATGGCCACAGTCAAATGACTGAAATGTGTAAAACAATAAATGAAATACCATTGGAAAGAGTGTGAGGCAATCGTTGTTGTCACTCGGCCTAATTGATCATAAAGCCAATACCATTATGAGTGACATCCAGATTACAGTAGAGAAAGGCAAGCCACTGGATTTGGTTAAAAAAAGACAATGAACAATGGCTAGAAGGATATGGACTGAAACCGAGTAACCAGTTGATCTGGCAAGCAGGTCACATTTCAGTTAGGTGGAGCCAATGTGCAATAGTGCAGTTGAGAGGAAGGCCCTGAAATGGAGTGCATTCTCTCCTGATGATCCCATGAGCTTGCTAGCATCTGGTATGTGGAGCTTTCAACTGGTAGCACTTGCATCTGCAAGTTGTTTGTGTGTGTATATATATATACACACACACAAACCACACAAATGTATGTGTGTGAGTTTTTTATGTATATATATATATATATGTGTGTGTGTATGTGTGTATATACATACACATATATATATACACACGCATATATATATATATGCATATATATATATATATATATATATATAAACATCATCATTTATGTCCACTTTTCCATGCTTGCATGAGTTGAACAAAATTTGTTGAGACCCTTTCTGAGCGTCCTCACCTGTTACAAAGCAAGGTAATATTTCCCCACAGCCAATCATGTTTTTCACAGAAGACTTGAAATTAAACACCATCACTTTGCATGATGGTGAGATTTGTTAACAAAACTCACTTGTCAAGACGAGGGTACACACAAATTTCTTGACTGTAAAGATAAGTTGGTCATCATCTAAATACCTGTAGACCCATTATTTGATCACTTTTCTCCACAGAATACAACTTCCTTGTGATTTGCATAAATGTTTGAACAATGTATAAGTTCAGAAAAGATTGACTTCAAAAAAGCTTACCTGACTCGAATTTTATAATTGAGACATTACTGTTGGGTCTTTCATAAAAATCCATCATCATAAGTGCTGTTCCTTGTCGTGTGTAACATCGGATTGTTGAGGCGTGACTAATATCCCCACTGCGAATAATTGAGGCAGTTACAATGTTTTCATTTTCATCAACAATTATTTCTGCCTGTTTGAATTGCATTGTGGGTACTGAAAAGAAAAGAAAGACATATCAAGATGAAATAACTGTTAATCTTTAAACAAAAGATGAATTTTTTAATTTTTAAACAAAAAGTTATAAGTAATAAAAGTTTATAGTCATTTTGTTACCACAATGATTTCTATAATTTTTATTTAACTTTTATTTTCAGGAAAATTTATTTCTCATTTAAGTAGGGTGTCGTTAATTTATAAAAGAAGAAATGAGATGGTGTGATGTCCATACTGTTCCTAAGAGAATCTACAAAGATTCCAAAAAGCTGTCAAAGCTCTGAATGACTCAAGCCATTTGGAGCTTTGATGCTTGTTTCAGGAATTCTTTTCAATAGGTAGAATTTTCAATATGATAAACTTTCTGCCTATTGAATGAAGTAGTCTACTGAATCGATTTCAATGTGCTGCTGGCACTTATTTCATCCACCTAAAACTGTTAGAAATAGCAGTCATGTCTCCCATAAATCATAATCCCCTGTTTTAAATAATGAAAGTGACATTCCTACAAACCCTGTGCCTGAAATATAGATGTAATGATCATATCTTGAATGTCACTGGTTATTAGTCTGCTCAAAGAAGAAGTGCTTGGGTCTAATGAATCTCTATATTAATGGTAAATAAATGTGATACTTCTGACCAAATATGGTTGTAGACTATTTCACCATCAACCATTATGGCATCCGATAACAATCTAAAGCAGTGGTTCTCAACCAAGGTCCATATGGCCCTTAGGGGTCCATATAAGATTTTGTTATGGTTTATGTAAAATAAATTGGATATACTTCTACAATACACAAAACATTTTATCAATCTTTTTAATACAATTCCTAATAATATTTAATTCTAAAAATATAATGGGACTTTTTTTTAAACATTGAATGGCTATGGGGGTTCCCCCAAGTAAAATAAAATGAAAGGGGTCCATAGGTCAAAAATGGTTGAGAACTACCAATCTAAAGTATACAAAAGCAGAAACTATGAAATGATTTAATTAGAGTTGGAGAGTCTTTGATTACAGAGTAGGAGGAAGTCCAGATAAATCATATGCCATGATAAGGACATACTTGATAGTTTGTATTATTCTTACAACTGAATTTGGTATTTACTTTTAATAAAATAGTGAATCAGTTGTGGGCATGCTTCCTCCTTTCCAGATTAACAAAGGAATGAAAATGTATAAAGTTATTAAAAATATATGTTAATTTTACACTTGTTAACCAAGGTAACTGAAGAAAATGTTACTTACAGTCTGAAATAGAATCGTTTATAGATATTATTGAAGAGCTTGGGTCTCCAAGAATGGCACCCATCGGCATGTAGAGAGATAATTCAAATGCTTCCATTCCCTCAACCAATGGCTTGCCTTTGTCATCTAAAATTGTCACCTGCACTTTCTGATAAGTGACACCTGGTGGGAAGGTGAGCACTTTATCAACTGTGATATAGTCAACACCAGCTGTAAATAAAAATAAAATAAAATGAAATATGTAACTTAAAAGAAAATATTAGTACAGAAACATAGACATGACTTCTTTAATAATAAACATGAAACTCTGTCATGATCGTAAGATTGTGGTTTCGATTCCTGGATCAGGCAATGCTTTGAGTTCTTGAGCAAAACACTTCACTTCGCATTGCTCCAGTCCACTCAGCTGGCAAAAATGAGTAACGCTGTGATAGACTAGTGTCCCGTCCAGCTGGAGAGCACATACGCCATAGAAACCAGGAAACTGGGCCCATGAGTCTGGCTAAGCTTTAAAAGGGCGCATTTATTTATTTATTTATCAAATTAACCAATACTGTATTTTGAAGTATAATATCAACAGCCAGGTCTTAGATGTTTGACAGAATACTTTGATTCCTAATGGTATATCAATTTGGTACCCAAGTCATTGATAGTTTACAGTAGAATTAGAGTATCAACAATAAGATATTACATGCATGACAAAGACTACCTAATAATACTCATCATTAGGTATGAAATCACTGATATTTACAGTGGAGTATCCTATTTATAGTGGATACTCAAGAAGACCCATCTATCACAGTAGTATTGGCACTGGTACCACATAAGAAGCACTTAGTACGCTCTGTGGAGTGGTTGGGATTAGGAAGGGCATCCAGCCATAGAAACCATGCCAGAACAGACAATGGAGCCTTACCAGCTCTACTTAAACTGTCCAAACCATGCCAGCATAGAAAATAGACATTAAATGATGATGATGATGAAGATGATGATGAATAGACCACTTACACTCCTTTTTCACCCTCCCCACCAGTACTGCCTATTGTCATCTCATGTTACTCTGTAAGCCATACTCTTGCTCCTTTCCTCTCACATGTCCTGGACCTCAGTCATCATCCTGTCTCCTGAGTCACAGACATTGCCACCCATCTCAGTCACTCTGTCTTGAATGAAGTACTTGTCTCATAATATTGAGTAGTCCTATCATCCTCTATAACACATCCCTCTTAACATTATCATTCAAGCCTTTATCACGTATACATCTTATTCTGTTTAAAGAGGCTGGTTAGCAAGCAGAGATGTAGGATTGTCAGATTACTTTAGTTGTGTTGAAAAACAACTACTTTTCAAATGCTGGTGTCACAAAATAATACAACTGAATACACAATTTAAAGTGTGAGGCTGTGAGGGCCTTTTAGCTTTGCTGGGGAGATGATAACTCTCTAGTAATAGTGCCATGAAAAAAATGCTTCTGGTACACTCTGTAAAGTAACATGTGTTAAGAAGTGCATCCAGTTATAGAAACCAAGTCAAACATTAAATTCAAGTAAGATGAGACCTTCCAACACATGCTGAGTTCAACGGTGATGACTTGTCTAACTCACATCAACATAGAAATTGGATGTAAAAACGATGATGATGATAATGATAATGATGATGATGGTGATGATGATGGTGATGATGATGTACAGCAAAATAGAATATCAGTGGCAGAAGACTTTTGTAGTTAATAATAATAATAATAATAATAATAATAATAATAATGTATTTTTACAAAATAACGAGAACAATAAAATTGAATATAACAAAGCATTATCTTTCAAGGCTACAATGAATCTACAATGATACAACATTTGAAATATAATGAAAGCATTAATTCAAAAGAAATCAGTAACTATTCTGTTAGAATTTACCGAAAACATGGAAGATAGTGTTTTGTGTAAAGAACAAATGAAATAACTAATGTTTTGAAAAAATATATTTTGCTTGGGTATCCAACTCAAATTATTTCTGAAAACCTCTTTAATATTTTTCAATTGATAAAAAGATTTGTTTTCTGTTATGGAAGAGCTGCGGTCACCGGAATTAATTTTGGTATTTTCTCTTTTCTCTTTCATTCGTTTCAGTTATCAGACTGCAGCCATGCTGGGGCACTTCCTTGAAGAATTTTAGACAAACTTATCGACCCCAGTTCTTGTTATTATTATTCCTTTTTTTTTTTTTTTGTGAAACCTGGTACTTATTCTATTGAACTCTTTTGTTGAACTGCTACGTTATGGGGGCATGAACACTGGTTGTCAAGCAGTGGTTGTGGGTGGGGGGAGGCAAACACTTACACAAAGACACACACATACACACAACCACACACACACGCACGCACACATGTGTGTATGTATTCCACCTCTTTCCTCCAGCCATTTCATCATGTTGAACCTATGAAGCCCTACACATTATTTTCTCTCTCCATTTTTTTCCCTCTTAATCTTTTGTGGAAGAGCATAAACTCAAAAACACAAGACTTCTTCCCAAGGTTTAAATTAATACACCTGCTTGTTGCTCTTTCACCTGTCTTCGCCTTTTGTTTCTGTAAATTTGAACTATATATATATATATATATATATATTTACATATATGATGGGCTTATTTCAGTTTCTTATTTCTTTATTGCCCACAAGGGGCTAAACATAGAGGGGACAAACAAGGGCAGGCAAAGGGATTAAGTCGTTTATATCGGCCCCAGTGCATAACTAGTACTTAATTTATCTACCCCGAAAGGATGAAAGGCAAAGTCGACCTCGGCAGAATTTGAACTCAGAACGTAGCAGTAGACAAAATACCGCTAAGCATTTCGCCAGACGTGCTCACGTTTCTACCAGCTCGCCGCCTTAATTCAGTTTCTGTCTACCAAATCGACTCACAAGGCTTTGATCAGTCCAAGGCGTTTGCCCAAGGTGGCATGCAGTGGGACTGAACCCAGAACCATGTAGTCAGAAAGCAAACATTTTACCACACAGCCATACCTGGTATTTATTATATATTTCTATTAACTTTGGGTAGATCAAAGATAGAAGTCTTTCTCAATGAGATTTGAGCCTCAAACTAAGGGGCGAAATTTGAATTGAGCATTACTTGAGGATGATTATTATCATTACTTTAACATCCACTTTTCCATGCTGGCATGGGTTGGCTGAAATTCATTGATGCAGATTTTCTATAGCTGGATCTAATTTCCTATCATGAGTCTCCCACTTCTTTCCAAGCAAGATATATATTATTCACAATGGCTAGACATGTTTCCACAGAAGAATGGAAATGTTCAACATCACTTGTCTGAAGGTGGTTCTTGTTTACATCTATTGTGAGACGTCAAGACAGGGAGACATAAACACACACAAATGCACACACACACATACACACACATGTACTTTTCTAAGTAGTTATTTAAAATTTTATTTCAAACTTTGTTAAAATTTAGAACATCTGTCATAACAACTGGAATACTTCTTTATACAGCTCTCCTCATCCTTATTCATTACATGACTGCTTCTTGCACCTAATTTTTTTCTTAATATAATTGCACTTTGTCATACATCTACATTAACATTGCACATTCAGTGGAGCATGCAAGCCTCAAGTGTCTGTGTAGAGCTTTCCTTGTTTAACTCTAGACCAGATCTAATTGAACAGACCCACAATGTTCCAGTCATAATTTTTTTCAGGCATCATCATCATCATCATCGTTTAACGTCCGTTTTCCGCGCTAGCACGGGTTGGACGGTTTCGACCGGGGTCTGGGGAGCTCGGGACTGCCCCAGGCTCCAGTCTAGTCTGGCAGTGTTTCTACAGCTGGATGCCCTTCCTAACGCCAACCACTCCGCGAGTGTAGTGGGTGTTTTTTACGTGCCACCTGCATAACATCTCTAAATCTACATTATCCAATATAAGAACCCTTTGTTGGTAACAGTAGAGTACAATTTAAAGGTGGTTTGGCTCCATTTCTAAGCAGGTTAAGTCACTGCTTGGAAGGTTTTTTTTTTTTTGTTTGTGAAATCTACTTAACTGAAGTCACAAATTACTCCAGACATTTTTCTTCAGTTAATTTTTTTCTTTCTCTAAAATTACAATGATTATAAATTTGACATTGCCAATATTATCAAAATTACAAGTAATTTTGTTTGTCAGTTCACAAGAGGATTTAATGATTGTCAGAATAATTTACTCTTTTCTCTTTTACTCTTTTACTTGTTTCAGTCATTTGACTGCGGCCATGCTGGAGCACCACCTTTAGTCGAGCAAATCGACCCCAAGACTTATTCTTTGTAAGCCCAGTACTTATTCTATCGGTCTCTTTTGCCGAACCGCTAAGTAACAGGAACATAAACACACTAGAATCAGATGTCAAGCAATGCTAGGGGAACAAACACAAACACACAAACATATACACACACACTTATATATATATACATATATACGACAGGCTTCTTTCAGTTTCCGTCTACCAAATCCACTCACAAGGCATTGGTCGGCCCGGGGCTATAGCAGAAGACACTTGCCCAAGATGTCACGCAGTGGGACTGAACCCGGAACCATGTGGTTGGTTAGCACGCTACTTACCACACAGCCACTCCTGCACCTGATAACCTTTTCAGAAAAATAGAATCAAAACTTCAGAATCATTTGAGTGAAATTTATAAATGATAAGAAACACAGAAACTTACATTCAGCTGAGTAGATATTTGTACTCTTTGATCTGAGGGTTACACTTGAAGCTTGAGACAAATCTGGACCAACACGGTGGACTGAAACATCAATGTATTTCACACTTTCATCGACAATGTGGTGACCCTTTGCAAAGTATATTACTGGCTCTGAAAGTGGAAGAGTGGGAAAAAGAAGATATCAATTTAGGAAAAGAAATTCCATAGTTTCTACACTGGTATAAACAATCTGAAGTTTTATAGGTTTCATGATGGTACAATGTTTTGTTTATGAAATAAGCTGATAAAATATAGAGAACACTGGGTGAATTGTATCCTGGCTCCATCTCCAGAGAGGTTGCCATGTCTTCTGTAAGACAAAAATGGTTTTGCTATTCTGTGTTGTCTCCATTCTTCAAGAATGAGTGACAGACAGAACTAAAGACAGCTTATAATAGGTGTTTGTGGTGGTGGGGGACATTGGTCTATGGTATATATCATTGAAGATAAGGCGGTGAGCTGGCAGAATTGTTAGCACACCGAGCGAAATGCTTAGCGGTATTTCGTCTACCATTACGTTCAGAGTTCAAAATCCGCCGAGGTTGACTTTGCCTTTCATCCTTTCGGGGTCGATAAATTAAGTACCAGTTACGCACTGGGGTCGATGTAATTGACTTAATCCGTTTGTCAGTCTTTGTTTGTCCCCTCTATGTTTATCCCCTTGTGGGTAATAAAGAAACAGGTATATATCATTGAAGAACCACATGATGGAGGACGGAAAGGAGGTACTGTATAAGGATAGATCAGATATCAACCCTCATTATACACAGGTATCATGGTGGAAGAGAGGTAGTGTGAGAATGAGGTGATGATAGAAGAGAGATAGAATGATAAAAGTTGATGGTAGAAAAGCTGAATACAAACTTGTCGTATGGCATTCATCATTATACAAGTAACATGGTTGCATAATGAGGGATGCCATTGTTATAAAACCATGATGGATAGCATGAGTGATAGATGAGAAGATAACAAAAGGGGCAGTAAATGGAAACTTAAGAGGGAAATGGGTGAAGACCCAATGAATATACTGCACATCCTAACCTCTATTATTGCCACCACAATTTCAATGACTGTTTCACCAGTGGGTGAGTCTTCTTCAAGATTGTATTGCTAAGCACTGCAGTTCTCTATCAGCTGAATCTGAGGTTCAAGGTTTTGTGATTTTTTCCCCCCACATTGTCCCATACCTTCATAGGGATTTCTTTTCCATTGGGTACATCTACTTTGACCATTTAGTATTTGGATTACTGTCAAATGTAATGCTTATTTATTCACATCATTTTGAATTAATCCTGCATTATCATGTAGCTTTGAGATTTAAATGATATTCTTTTATTCTTTTACTTTTTTCAGTCATTTGACTGCAGCCATGTTGGAGCACCACCTTTAGTTGAAGAAATCAACCCACCAGGACTTATTCTTTGTAAGCCTAGTACTTATTCTATTGGTCTCTTTTGCCAAAATGCTAAGTTATGGGGATGTAAACACACCAACATCGGTTGTCAAGTGATGGAGTGGGGACAAACACTGACACACTAACATATACATAACATCATCATCATCGATTAACGTCCGTTTTGCATGCTGGCATGAGTTGGACGGTTTGACTTCGGTCTGGTGAGTCAGCGGCTGCACCAGGTTCCAATCTGGTCTGGTAGAGTTTCTACAACTGAATGCCCTTTCTAATGCCAACCACTCTGAGAGAATAATGGATGCTTTTTACGTGCCACCAGTACAGAAGCCAGTAAGGCGGGCCTGGCAACAATCATGTTCGGATGGTGCTTTTTATGTGCCACCGGTACAGGAACCAGTAAGAGGTTACTGGCATTGGTCACAATCAGTTGGTGCTTTTTATGTACCACCGGCACCAGAGCCAGCAAGGCAAGCCTGGCAACGAACACGTTTGGATGGTGCTTTTTAAGTGCCACCAGCACAGGAGCCATCTTTTCTCCCAGCTCATTTGTAGTGTCATTCAGGCACTCTCATATTACCCATTTAGCAGAGAAGGGAGAACATCAGGTTATGAAATTAATGCCTGAATAATATGTATTTGTCTAACCCATGCTAGCATGAAAAAAAATGTTCATAAACCGGAACAAATGAATAAATCTGTAGAAGAATGGATGAAAAGATTGAGATAATAATAAAAAAAAAAACAACTACTATGCTTATGTGACTATCTACCCAGTATTGGTTCTACCCAATCACGGAACAAATGGATAAAATGTCTGGATGGATCAACTATTCTATTAGTAATATTATAAGCTCTGTGTGTGTGTGTGGCATGCACATGCTTGTGTAAGTGTGTCGGTATATACCATACATACACATACATGTATAAAATAAGGAATGATCTTTTATTTTCCTTTTTCATCATTTCTTTTTTGGAAAGAGAAAGTGAGTGGGAAGTGGGAGAGAGAGAGAGAGAGAGAGAGAGAGAGAGAGAGATGAGTGAATGAGTGAGAGCAAAAGAGAGAGAGAAAGTGAGAGAAGAGAGGATAAAAAGAGTGTGTGTGTGTGTGTGTATTTGTATGAGAAGTAAGTCTAATATTGTGTCTGCCGTTAGATAATCTGATGTAAAAGTCCGCATAGAAGGATAGAGATAAGATTGCTTGGTGTCAGAGGATTCACATCAAAGACTGCAAACTTCATAGTTTTATTAGAAAAGAGACATGTTGGAGAAATAAGGAAAGAGAGAAAGTAAAAAGAAAGGGATTGAATTATCAGCAAAGGAATTGCTTTTTATGGCTGATGTTGTTGTATTTAGCCCTAGGTCAGTACTGATCAAGTATACCTATGATCAAAAGCGATTCAGTTGAGACCACCCTGTTTCTCTTTCAGGCATAGTGTGAGTGTGTGCATCTAAGACCACAAAGAAATTGAGTTAGTGAGAGGTGATTGATGGTAAGCTAATGGTGAAGAGGAAAGGGACGCGGAATATATTCATCTTGTAAACTTCTCTTGGATTTGTTTAAAGATTAAATGCTACTGGGGATTGAATTAATGGTATAATCTAGATAAGAAGCATGGGCTGATTTTCTTTTATTTTTATTCCATTCCTTTTTTTTTTTATTATTTCAGTTTATTTGGTATTTTCTTATATTGTAATCAAGTGAGATTGGTTGATATTAATAGACTGCAAGTTTCTTGCTAGCACTATTGAATAAGTCTCTCATTTTGATCCTGTTTTGGTCTGCATTAGAAGACTGATTCAATTATGCTTCTAATGATCTTGGGAGAGGCATGGATGTAACAACATCCATTTCTTGTCCCTTTCAGAGAAGAGAACATTTGTAGCTAACCCTAAACAAATTAAGCTCTTGTGGCAAACCAAGTCTGCAGACATTTCATTTTTGTCCTTGAATTCTTAGAGAAAGGAATGTATGTCACACAATCATCTTTTTTTTGCCATTTTTTCTTTTTTTTGGTTTTTGTTTTTCATATATGAAGGTTCATGTCTTTATAAGAAATCTAGTTTTAATGATTTGAAATACCTGGTTTGAAGTAGTAACTGACTGAATCGATTCTGGCTTTATTACTGAAGCATTCTTTAACCTTTTAGCATTCAGATTACTCTGCCAAATGCAATGCTCATTTATTTATGTTGTTTTGAATTAATCCTTTCTCAGCTAGTGGTTTGAGATTTCAGTGATATGATTGACTGTTTTTAGAAAAACAATGCATGGTAAGTGTGAGAGGCAGGATCTGGGCCAGTTTGAACATAAAACATGTAGAATATTTAGGCCTGAAATGGCCAGTTTAAATACTAAAGGATTAACGGCCACAGAGAGGTGAAAAGCAAAGTCAACTCTGAAAAGATTTGAATTCACATCAGTGAGGTACTGAAATCAATATATTGATTCACAGGCGCTGGTATAGCTGTGTAGTTAAGAAGTTTGATCCTTAAGGGAATCTGAGCTTAAAAAAATATACCACAACAAATTTTATCAGATCTACATCAATAAGGAAAAGTGGATTTTAAAATGATGATAAATTCCTCTAGTTTGGTATTCTACTATGTCAGTGAATTGGTACTCTATTGTATCTGTATGTGATTCTGTGTATGTGTATATGTGTGCTTGTGCATGCATATGTGTGTGTGTGTGCCTTTTGGCTAAGATCACTAAATATATATATATTATATATCCCTTCTTCTCCAACTGGGATCTCTTTGTATCTCTTCTACAGCAAGACACCTATTCCTTTATTATTCTTTTAACCTCTCATCAACTGGCAGAAATCCACTTTCCTCAGTACTACTCTACCCAGTTCGCCTTGTCTTGCATGTTACTTGGTGACCCTATTGCTTCTGGTGCCAATGAAAAAAGCATCCAGTACTCTCTCTAAAGTGGTTGGCATTGGGAAGGGCATCCAGCTGTAGAAACTATGCCAAAACTGACAATAGAACCTGGCATAGCCCTTTGGGTTGCCAGCTGTTGTCAAACTACCCAACCCATGCCTGCATGGAGAACGGACGTTAAATGATGAATATATATATATATTATATATATATATATATATATGAGAGTATTGTAGTTCACTTGAAGCATTGTGTATTGTTTGTAAAGAATAAAAAGTTTTGAATGGTACAACAACACACTATAATATAGACAATGGACTATATACCTCTTGTAATTCAGTCATCCATAGTCTGATATGATATTTTGGAATAATATTCCTTCTTCAGATATTCTTAGATGGAGTCACTGCTATAATTGGTTTTATACATATATATATATATATGTAGATTAGACCATCCCAAGTGTAACTGCATGAAATGGTTGTGATGCCTGTTACTTGATTGAAGAAAGAAGGCCACGAACGACCTGTCTTTTTTGCCCGTCCTTCTAATTGCTGTTTCTCTTGTCCACCTTTGTATCGTCTATCTGTCCAAATGTTTATATTGCATTTTTGTTCCATTTATATATATATATATTATATATATATATATATATATATATATATACCCATGCTAGCATGGAAAACGGATGCTAAACGATGATGATGATGATGATGATGATGATGATATATAATTTTCTAAGTTTAAATCCTACTCAGACAGTTTTGCCTTTAATCTGTTGGATCTATATTTGTAAGTACTGGTCAAGTACCAAAGTGGATTTAGTCAATTCTACATTTCTGCCACAATTTGCAACCTTGTGTCATTGTAAGAAACTATTAGAATGAGAACACTATTTTGAAATATGTGTTTGCTTGTGCATACATGTGTGTGTTCATATGTGTGCATGTGTGTGAGAGTGTCTAAAAGGTAGACAGTGTGTGAGAGAGAGAGAGAGACTTAGTGAACAGATATTTAATATAATCAATTTCATTGCCTGGAAAACTTTTGATGACTGAATAGAAATCAACTTCTTTTAAAAACCAAGATGCTTAAGATGTGACAAAGAATATTTTAAAAACGAAATCAATAAATAAAACCCACAAAAAATATACTAAAAATCAAAACCAAAATGAAAATTTTAAATGGTCTAGCAGTTAACATTGTATTCTTTATTTGTGTTCTTTGGCTATTTTCAAATATAAATTTGAAAATTGTTATTAAGCCTCTAGTCATGTCACTTTATTAGAGATCCCCTCCAGGTTCGGAAACTGGTATCATTAACCGATTTCATTGTCAAGTGGTTAGATTCAGAACTAATTCAACATAAGGATAACATTGGGGGCTTTATGAGGGGAAAAAAAACGAAAAGTAAATGAAGAAATTATAAAACAATCAAAACAATAACAAGACAAACAACGTTTTTCAAGTATATTGGAATTTGTTAAATTGCAATATACTTGACAGTATGTGTGTGTGTGTGTGTGTGTGCGTGTAAATGTATGAAGGTGCGTGTGTGTATTTGTGTGTATATGTGTGTATATGTATGAAGGTGTGTTTATATGTTTTATACATACATACATACATACACTCATATATATATATATACTTTTTTTTTTAATTTAGAGATAGACCCCTACATCTCACCAAATAAAAAGAATTTCTATTTTTATTTTTATTTTAAATACCTACTGTTTTATATATATATATATATAATATATATATATATATATATTATATATATATATATATATATATATACACAAACACACACACACATACATATTTTATTATTTATTTAAACAATAGTTTATAGGATTATAAATCTGTTGTGATCATTTTGATCTCTTCAGAACAAGTTTAAAAGTAAGTTCTGAAGAGATCAAATGATGGAAACTAATATATAAAACTGTAAATTATAGTTTAAATATATACACACAAACACACACACAAACACATTATATATATACATAAATACATAACTATATACACACCCATATGTGTGTGTGTACGTGTGTGTGTGTGTGTGTGTGTGTGAACTTGCACACATACAATCATCATTAACATTTTAAATCAACCTTCCATACCGTAATGGATGCGTCATCACAATTTAAATCATCTCCTTATGTGAGCTAACGCTCCAAGAGACCCAGAACTTGTATGCGTCATTTAACTGGATATCAGTGGCTTGATGCCATTCCTAAGTGTACAGAAGGCATTTTCTTGTGGCACCAACGGTGAAGATTGAATAGTCCTAGCTGACACAGAATTAGAGGAGTCTCCTAACCATATACTATTCTATTCTCATTTTAGTTGACTACTTTACAGAAGATAGAGGGGTTGGTTATGCAATAAGTACATGTGGCAACTGAAATCACAATCTTGCAATCTTGAATCTAATACCTGAACCACTATGCCACATGTCTTCACACACACACACACACACACACACACATATACATGGCAAACAGTTTTTCCTTTTTAACAAGTTTAATTAAATACATCACTGTGCTTGAGTTTTATCTTCTTTGTTTAGATTTCTCATATTTCCCTCATGGTTTTTGCTGCTAGTTCCAATCAATAAAATTACTTA
This sequence comes from Octopus sinensis, assembly GCF_006345805.1. Classification (NCBI taxonomy): domain Eukaryota; kingdom Metazoa; phylum Mollusca; class Cephalopoda; order Octopoda; family Octopodidae; genus Octopus; species Octopus sinensis. Next base: position 179,369,619 of record NC_042998.1, read on the forward strand.
ATTTATATTCAAAGTTTCCAAACATTCACAGTCTCTTTTACAAGAATTGAATGGCTTTACATGAATTTGAATGTGGAATGTATACCAAAAGGCAATCTTCATATCCAACTTAACATGGATGTATTGTTACAATGCTGAATACTGTTTTATTTGCACCTTGAGAAGTCCTCTCACATAGATGCAAGGGGCATAAAAGCACAAACATATATTGTAGCCAACAAGAATCATGATCTGGTAGTTTGGGCACCAATTTCAGATAATTCTCACTGCTACAGTGTCTGTACTTTTATGCAAGAAGTATCTTTATGAGAAGACCTCTCAAGGCAAATATGACAGTATTTGGTGTTCTAACACAGTAAGTTATATATATATATGAATTTTTTGCGTAATGAGATAAAAAACCAGGGGTGTGTAGATATTAGAACATTTATAGATAGATGGTCTTACAGCTGTTTGCAGGATATTTATTAATTATATCCCTTCATTGGAGACAGTGTGAGAGGATGGTAAGTAATAGTTAATTTAGATAGGATACAAAATAGAGAGTGAGGTGGAGGAAAGAAAATAGATGTGAGATAGGTAGGGATATTGAAGTTGTAGATCCATTTTTTAGGCAGAATATGTAAGATTCCAATACCTTATGAGTAAAATCCAACAGAATTTAAAATGGGTCATTCCAAATATATACATAATGATACTTTATATATATAAAAATGTGGTGCAAGGGAATGACAAAGAAGTTATGGGAAATAGGAAAATAATCATATAATGGTTGTTGACATACTCAATCCTTCATCAGTTTTACGCCAAAAGTCTACAGTTTTGATGCTATGTGTATGTATATATTTATTTATGCATACATACATACATACACCCACATGCCCACACATATTATGTGGCATAATAAATGCATGACTGTACATTAAGTGCATATATACATGACAAAAATGAAAGTAAAATTATTCAAAGTACTTCACAGAGAAATATACACTAATATACAGGCTTTTATAACTCTGAACTTCACCTTGTGTAACTCCAAGCATCATCTTTTCATTTGCTTGGCTGTAGTAATTTAACAGAAAATTCCTCTTCCAATGATTTTCTATATATATATATATGTATATATATATGTATATATATATGTTCACACACACACGTACACACACTCACACACACACACACACCACACACACACACACACACGCACACACACACACACACACACAGAGAAGGTGAGAGAGAAAGATAGATATTCAATAAACTTTTTGGGGGTGGTACTTTAGTGCCAGGATTTGTCTGAATTTACAGTGGGGACTAAATTTATAAGAAGTTAAAGATATCTTCAGTTTATATAGGGGATATTTAATGACAGCGAATACCTACTCTCAGCAGTTGCAGAACGGGGTTTATATTTAAAGGTCAATCGATAAGAAAAGAATGAACATTCGTCTTCCCTGACTGACTGGTTTCAGTTTACCAAATATCTTATCAGAGGGGCATAAAACAAGAAAACAAATAATAATAATAATAATAATAATAATAATAATAATAATATCACAACAAAACATGAAAAATTATATAAATAAATGTATTAAGAAATAAAAAGGAAAAGACGTTGTGTATCTTTTCTTTCAGCAGATTGATTCAGTACAGTGTGAGAATATTTTAAAGAATGAGGGCTGGGGGTTTGCAACAAATGCCCTACAGATTTTGTTGGGTGTTTTCTATTTTTACTGTAATGATGGAAGAAACAGAAGTGGAGAAAGAGGAAGAGAGGAGGAGGAGGAGGGGGATGAGCGGCAATAGCATCATCGGTGACACCATTTGCCTCCTACTACCCATCATCTTTGCTATCATCATAATCATCATCATCATCATTGTCATTATCATCATCATCACCTTCACTGTCGTCATCATCATCATCATCACCTTCACTGTCACCATCATCATCATCATCATCACCTTTACTGTCGTTATCATCATCATCATTGTCGTCCCCCTCACCACCACCACCACCACCACCACCACCATCACAACCATCATCATCATCATCATCGTCATCACCCTCACCATCACCACCACCACAACCATCATCATCATCGTCGTCATCACCCTCGCTGTTCTCATCATCATCATTATAATTGTTGTCGTCATCGTTGTCATCACCACCATCGTCGTTGTCACCCTCGCCATCATCAACATCATCAGTGTCACCATCATCATCAAAATCACCATCATCATCACCATCGTTATCATTATCATCATCACTCTCAAACTTCTTGTCATCATTACCATGACCGTCATCATAATCACCGCCACTATCATCAACGGGATTGTTTCCATTCAGCATTTTACTGAAGAAGTTAGATAACTTCTTTATCTTTAATTCTTCAGAGAAGGTACCAAAACACTACAAACAATAGCATTTCTCCAAACCCTTTTTTCTCAAACTCACCACTCATCCCAATAACTAGATAAATAAAAATCAAAAATGTGTGCCATGTGTGGAAGGATGAGGCGGAGGGAATATATACACACACACATACACACACACACACAAACCAACATCACAGAGCTATGCCAAAAGTCACAGACTGAATGAATTCTGTGCGTTTCTGTTGTTATTTATGGAGATTAGTAAAAAGAAGGAGGGAATGTTTTTTAGCAACAGACAAACAGAAGGGAGGAAAAGGGCTCATGGAATGTTCTGGAAATTCTGTGGTAATAGATACTGTTGGCATCATGTTGCTTTTTATAGTCTGACTAACATGTTGACAACCTAATTCCTGCAACAACTAGTGCTGATTTCTATTTTAGCTGTTGTTGTTGTTGTTTTTTGTTGTTTGGTAAGCTACTTGTAACAAAAATCCTGACTGTTGGTTGGTTGCCTGTCAGATTTACACATGAAGTTTGTGATATTTTACTGTGAAATTAAGGCTATAATTTAGACCTCAGAAAATAGGGGAACAAATTGAAAAAGTAATTTCTAATAAGGAATAATATGTTTGCTCTGAAAATAATTTCATAGAAATAAGGTGATGAGCTATTCTGAGAGGCTTTTGTTTTGACATATTATTCACAGGATGTCTTTGATGTTAGATTGTGCGTTAGATACTTGTCGGAAGTTGTGTTACATTAAAAAACAATGAATACTTAGAGCGGATCAGAGAGTATAAAAAGGAGATGAGTGAGTTATGTGAAATCATAGTGATTCTTTATGCTAGATTCTTCTTCTATTAATTATTTATGATGTAGCTTAACTCTTTAGTATTTAAACTGGCCATATCCAGTCAAAATATTCTACCTGCCTTATGTTCTAACTGACCAGATTCAGCCTCTCACACTTACCCTATAATGTCATCCTTAAAATAAACAATCACATCATCGAAAACTCAAAGTTATGAGATAATCTGTGGCCGTAGCCAGCGCCACATCGATTGGCCTCCGTGCCGATGGCACGTAACAAACACCATCCGATCGTGGCCGTTACCAGCCTCGCCTGGCCTCTGTGCTGGTGGCACGTAAAAAGCACCATCCGATCGTGGCCGTTGCCAGCCTCGCCTGGCCTCCGTGCTGGTGGCATGTAAAAAGCACCATCCGAGCATGGCCGTTCGCCAGCCTTGTCTGGCACCTGTGTCGGTGGCATGTAAAAAGCACCCACTACACTCACAGAGTGGTTGGCATTAGGAAGGGCATCCAGCTGTAGAAACACTGCCAGATCAGACTGGAGCCTGGTGCAGCCTTCAGGCTTCCCAGACCCCAGTTGAACCGTCCAACCCATGCTAGCATGGAAAGTGGACATTAAATGAGGATGATGAATTGAAAATAATGTGAATAAATAAGCTTTGCATTTGACAGCGTAATCTGAATGCAAAATGTTTAAAGTAAATGATAACACTTTCAGATCAGAATTTATATAAGAGTTACTCAATAAAGTTCCCATTTGTAGTAAACTATATTGAATATTTTGCCACAAGGCCCAGTCCTTAGAGTGGTGGCTTGCGTGCCTTGATGACCCAGAGTTATACCAGCAGAGCAAAAGCACTTTCTAGGGCCTTCCCTGCTTAACAGGTCAAAGGAGAAAGGCTAGACTAATATGGGCCACTTCTTCCCACGAATGAAAATGGGTTTGCATGGGGTCATCACAACTACCTAGAAAAATGCAAATTACAGAAACTTCAAAACAAACAAGAGATGGGGGAGAAGAACCCTGGATTGAGAACAGTGAAGAAAAGTTGTTGATGGCCTATGCTCCAAAGGCAGTGAAGGGCTTAAGAGAAACAAAGAAGAGAGACACTGACTATAACTATGAACTGAATCTCTGCATGATGCCCATACACCTCTATGATTGGTAGATTGGTGTGAGCTAAATAATCTGACCATGGAATAAGCTGAGAAAGAGAACTTAGTTGGAAAATGAACTATAGTTCTTTTGAATGGCAGTCCTATCTCCAGACAACTTAGCCAGCTACAGTTCCATTTCCTTTATATTTATGAGTATTTCATAAAAGGGAAAACAACATTTCATATATTTATATATTTATTTATATATATGTATGTATGAATGTGTAAATTGTTATTAATCCAAACAAGTGGAGGAATAGAAGAAATGAACTTGTAAATGCTCTGAGGAAATATTAGAATTAATTAGAATTTAATTATATTTAAAATATAGGAATACACACAACAGGTTTCACATTAGATTTTCAAAAGCATATAGTATACTCTTTTACTCTTTTACTTGTTTCAGTCATTTGACTGCGGCCATGCTGGAGCACCGCCTTTTTTTTAATCGAGCAACTCGACCCCGGGACTTATTCTTTTGTAAGCCCAGTACTTATTTTATCGGTCTCTTTTGCCGAACCGCTAAGTAACGGGGACATAAACACACCAGCATCGGTTGTCAAGCAATGCTAGGGGGACAAATACAGACACACAAACACACACACGCATATACATATACATATATACGACGGGCTTCTTTCAGTTTCCGTCTACCAAATCCACTCACAAGGCTTTGGTCGGCCCGAGGCTATAGTAGAAGACACTTGCCCATGGTGCCACGCAGTGGGACTGAACCCGGAACTATGTGGTTGGTAGACAAGCTACTTACCACACAGCCACTCCTGCGCCTAGAACTGTGTTGCGAATTATTTCTGTTCTGTCTGTTGTTATAGAAATAGTTTGCTTTTTAAAGTAGGAATGTGAATCAGAACGCTATCTGTTAACGTAAAAATTGATAGGTCAAAGTTCTAGTACTAAACATATGTAGCAGTAGTGTGAGGTCACATAAAATTTTTCTCCATTGACTATGTCATATGACAGTTAGAAAAGAGAGATATGAATAAAAGTATATAATAATTGTTTACAGATAGGTGTTATAGATAATTATTGTTTACTATTCTGTTGAAGAATAATGTTATCAATTAGTGTTAGTTCCCTCCCACTGAACATGCTAAAACACATCCCTTCTTTGTTAACAAGGCATAGAGTAAGTAAGATAATGAGGTGTGGAGTAAATAAGATAGATGATAGCTGCTACATGTATTTTGGTTGACTTAAGAATGCATCCAAGTTGACATTCTACAATAATTAATTCATAAGAAAAGGAGAACCATGTAAAATTGATTGATTTTATAACCTGCTCAGCAGAGTTTTATTAATTTTTTGATAAACGAACTTTCCTTATTAATTCTCATTAATGTGTGTGTGTATATATATAAATACATACATACATACATACATACATACATACGTACGTACGTACATACATACATACATACATACATACATACATACATACATACATACATGTATATATATCTATATATGTATATCTTTTACCTTTCCTTTTACCTGTTTTAGTCATTAGTCTGCAGCCATGCTGGGGCACTGTGTTGAAGAATTTTAGTTGAATGAATTGACCCTTGAGAGAGGGCACAGGAATATTGGTCAACCATGGCTCACATATAAGGACAAGCTGAAGAGTAACCTCTTAGAAATGAAGATAGCTCACAACGCCTTTGAGTGAAAAACACCTTGGAGTGAACAAAATGGAGACCGTTGTGTCAAAATGGTACCAGAACTTTGTTGCAACCGGCATTAACAAGCTTCAGGGTGCAAGGCAAAGGAGAAAAAACGGCTGCAAATATACCACCTGCACTGATCTGTAATCCTTATACTTGCAACATCTGTGGCCTTCTTTGCAAATCGTTGGCGGGAGCTGAATGTCACATTCGACATAAGCATTTTGACCGTCAAAGAAAGAGTGTGTTGTCAGAGCCTCATTCATTGAAACTGATGGGAGAGTCCATCATATATATATATATATATATATATATATGTAAAAAATACAAAATGGGACAAGAACGCAATACATCCAGATAGACGATACAAAAAACACGGACAGGTCATTCGAAGCCTTTAATCTTCAGTCAAGAACCGGATCATCCTCACAATTTCAGCTGATTAATCTTGAGATTGTTCCAATCTGGTCAGTCCCAAAGAAAAACTAAGCTAAGAGCATTAGATTCCTCGGAAAACATATATATATATATATATATGATGAGAGTCCATCATATATATATATATATATATATGAGAGTCCATCATATATATATATATATATATATAATTACACACACATACACACAAACACACACACACACACACACCACACACACACACACATAAATGGCTATATTAAATGGTACTTTTTTAAACTCATAATAAGATAAATGCCGCCTGTTTCTCTGCAGATATAAAATATAAAGCAAGCCAATTGTATTCTTTTTCTGGTTTCGGTACATATACAGTATGTGTGTCTGTGTGTTTTGCATTCTTGCTTGTGTATAGACACAAACATACATCTATACATATATATATTTACTGATAAATAGCTAGCTGGCTAGATAGATAGATATGGATGTATATGTATATGAAATGTAACATCATTTTATGTCTGTTTTCCCATGCTTGCATGAATTCTATATGTATCATAAACACTCAATTATACAAGTAGAAGCTTTGAAAGTTTATTTAAAGCTGGGATTAAATGTGTGTGTGTGTGTGTGTGTGTGTGTATGTGTGTATGTGTGAGAGTGAGTGATACACAAATGTATATATATGAGTGTGTATATATATATATGTATATATACGTGTGTGCATGTGAATCTATCTACCTATCTGCCTGGCTGTCTATCTACCTTATCTGCCTGTCTGTTTGTCTATCTTTCTGTGTGTGTGTGTGTGTATATACATATATTGTATCTATTTTACTGATATTGATTGAAATGTCAGCTTGTGATTTATGCTGGTAAAAAGAGTTCTCCCTTTTTACTGAGCAGCCATATAAATTTTCACATGGCGAAATAAACTGCTTCGTACGAAAGTTAAGAGTAGAATGAACGAAATAAAACAAAACAAAACAAAACAAATAAACAAACAAGTAAATATCAATTCGGATTGGAAGATGAAGTTGGCAATGAGAAGTAGATGAAAATCTGTTGTTCCTTGAATTAATTTCTTTCACTGGAACGTGAATATTTTATGGCCAAAATGATTCATTTTATCGATATAAGATCTTGAAATTATTTATTTAGCATTGAGGATAAATACTTTAGATAGTTTAAAGTATCTAAAAAAGTATGTATATATATATGCTTGTATATACAGACATTCACATGTGCACAAAGCAATATACATTTAAGCATTTATAACTATACATAACTATACATATATATATATATATATATAATATATATATATATATATATAGTATATATATATATATTATATATATATATATATATATATATATATATATATATATATAATATATATATATATATTATATATATATATATAGATATATATATATATATATATATATGTATAAATAAATGCTTATATATATATCTATACAAACATATCTTCAAATATAGAGTGTAAGATATATTGTTTACATATAAGTTTGTGTGCGCATGTGTGATGCATGCATATTATACATGATGTGAATGTAGGTGCATATGAATACATATATATGCAAATACATACATATACAATAATAGACATTATATATCTGTGTTTTATATATATATATATATATATATATATATATGCACGTATGAATGTGTCTATATAATATTCATACCCACATCTGTGTGTGTGTGTGTGTATGTATGCAAGTATGTATGTGTGTGTGTGTATATATATACATATATTCATTTACAAATGTATATACAGCTGGGTATACAGACACAGATGCACATGCATACTTGTATTTAACATGCAGAAATGCCTATGTCTGTGTGTAAACATGGAAACATAAACATATTTAGTATGCATGCACTCACAAACACAAACACACACACACACACTCATCTATATACCCATACATTAATATATATTGCACGCTGTAAAAATTAGTGCTTGAAGAATCTCCATTTCAAATTTCAAGAGTTTTAAATCCATTTCATTGATGATATGATGAAAACATCAAAATTTAAAATTTTCCTTTTGACATTTGCAAAACTAATTTCCATTAAGTCATACAATGATAATAGAATCATCATCATCATCATCATCATCATCATCATCATCATCATCATCATCATCATCATCATCATCATCATCATCATCATATAATGTCTTCAGAGCTTAGTGTTAGGAATGTTTATTTTGTTTTGATATATTTTTTTTTACCTCAATTTCCCATTTGTAATACAAGAAAATGTTTATTTTCCAAAATCAAAAATACATAAGCATTAGTACACAATTATTTTAGAAGTCATAAAGTAAAGACCTAAATTTTCCATCGAAACTTATCAACTTAGAATGGAAAGCATTCCAGAGTGACCAGAGTTCCAGTCTAGCAAGTTCTGACGAATTGGAGAATCAGTTACTTTAGTCACTTTTATTTGGTCTTTTAATCTTTTGCTTATTTCAACCATGTTTTGGCACTGCCTCGAAGAATCATAATTGAATGAATTGACCCTAATATCTAATTTTATTTTAAGTTTGGCACTTATTCTATGGGTCTCTTTTTGGCAACATAAACGCACCAAAACCAGTTGTTAAGCGGTGACGGAGAACAAACACGGATAACAAAGACACACACATACATAGATACACACACATGCATGCACACACACACACAGATATTGCAAATTACTTGGTGGACCTGCCAGTGCTGGTGTCAGGTATGAAGCATCCAGTCTATACTGTAAAGTGGTTGGCATTTAATAGGGCATCCAGCTGTAAAAAAAAGCCATGCCCAAAAACTGACCTTGCCTGTGCTGGTGCCATGTAAAATGCACTCAGTCTACTCTGCAGAATGGTTGGTGTTAGATTAAAAGACCAAATAAAACTATGCCAAAACAGACAGTGAAGCATGGTGCAGTCTTCTGCATAGCCAGCCGCTGTCAAAATCATCCAACCCATGGCAGCATGGAAAGCAGATGTTAAATGAAGATCATGATGATGATTATATATATATATAATATATATATGTATATGTATATATAATATATATATATATATATATATATATATATATGTATAAATAAATGCTTATATATATATATCTATACAAACATATCTTCAAATATAGAGTGTAAGATATATTGTTTACATATATGTTTGTGTGCGCATGTGCGATGCATGCATATTATACATGATGTGAATGTAGGTGCATATGAATACGTATATATGCAAATACATACATATACAATAATAGACATTATATATCTGTGTTTTATATATATATATATATATATATATATATATATATATATTATATATATATATATATCTATATATATATATATGCACGTATGAATGTGTGTATATAATATTCATACCCACATGTGTGTGTGTGTGTGTATGTATGCAAGTATGTATGTGTGTGTGTGTGTATGTATGCAGTATGTATGTGTATATATATATAATATATATATATTATATATATATATTATATATATATATATCCATTTACAAATGCATATACAGCTGGATATACAGACACAGATGCACATACATATTTGTATTTAACATGCAGAAATGCCTATGTCTGTGTGTAAATATGGAAACATGAACATATTTAGTATGCATGCACTCACAAACACAAACACACACACACACTCATCTATATACCCATACATTAATATATATTGCACGCTGTAAAAATTAGTGCTTGAAGAATCTCCATTTCAAATTTCAAGAGTTTTAAATCCATTTCATTGATGATATGATGAAAACATCAAAATTTAAAATTTTCCTTTTTGACATTTGCAAAACTAATTTCCATTAAGTCATACAATGATAATAGAATCATCATCATCATCATCATCATCATCATCATCATCATATAATGTCTTCAGAGCTTAGTGTTAGGAATGTTTATTTTGTTTTGATATATTTTTTTTTACCTCAATTTCCCATTTGTAATACAAGAAAATGTTTATTTTCCAAAATCAAAAATACATAAGCATTAGTACACAATTATTTTAGAAGTCATAAAGTAAAGACCTAAATTTTCCATCGAAACTTATCAACTTAGAATGGAAAGCATTCCAGAGTGACCAGAGTTCCAGTCTAGCAAGTTCTGACGAATTGGAGAATCAGTTTACTTTAGTCACTTTTATTTGGTCTTTTAATCTTTTGCTTATTTCAACCATGTTTTGGCACTGCCTCGAAGAATCATAATTGAATGAATTGACCCTAATATCTAATTTTATTTTAAGTTTGGCACTTATTCTATGGGTCTCTTTTTGGCAACATAAACGCACCAAAACCAGTTGTTAAGCGGTGATAGAGAACAAACACAGATAACAAAGACACACACATACATAGATACACACACATGCATGCACACACACACACAGATATTGCAAATTACTTGGTGGACCTGCCAGTGCTGGTGTCAGGTATGAAGCATCCAGTCTATACTGTAAAGTGGTTGGCACTTAATAGGGCATCCAGCTGTAAAAAAAAGCCATGCCCAAAAACTGACCTTGCCTGTGCTGGTGCCATGTAAAATGCACTCAGTCTACTCTGCAGAATGGTTGGTGTTAGATTAAAAGACCAAATAAAACTATGCCAAAACAGACAGTGAAGCATGGTGCAGTCTTCTGCATAGCCAGCCGCTGTCAAAATCATCCAACCCATGGCAGCATGGAAAGCAGATGTTAAATGAAGATCATGATGATGATTATATATATATATATAATATATAATAATTGATGAAGGAAATGGAAGATAGATTTATCACTAGTCTTTATTCAGTATGTTGATCATTTCGACCCATCCTTCAACTGTCCGTTATGGGTAGGATATTATGCACGTAATATCCTACTCAATCTATCTTCTGTTTCCTTCACCAATTATTATCTCAATTAACACTGTGGAATTCATGACGTAGATCCAGAGGAAATATGTCCAAACTGTGGATGACATTAGGTAGCCCAAACTGAGAACGTGCTTTAGTCAACACACTAATTGACATATACTCATTAGTCCAAAAAAATTACACACACACACAAATATATTCTTTTAATTTTTTACTTGTTTCAGTCGTTTGACTGTGGCCATACTGGTGCACCACCTTTAGACGAATTGCCCTGAGGACTTATTCTTTGTAAGCCTAGTACTTATCCTATTGGTCTCTTTTGCCGAACCGCTAAGTTACGGGGGGGGGGGGCGTAAACACACCAGCATTGGTTGTCAAGCGATGTTGGGGGGCACAAATACAGACACAGACATAAACATATACACACACATACATGTATATATATATATATATATATATATATATATATATATAAATATATACGACAGGCTTCTTTCAGTTTCTGTCTATCAAATCCACTTACAAGGCTTTGGTTTGCCAGAAACTGTAGTAGAAGACACTTGCTCAAGGTGCCATGCAGTGGAACTGAACCTGGAACCATGTGGTTGGTAAGCAAGCTACTTACCACACAGCCATTCCTTTTTAAGTGTTTTTGTTAGTTTTATTTTTCCTTCTGTTTGTACTGGCATGTGCAGGGTGGGGGAGGGGGGTCTTTTAAAATTTAATGCTAGGTTTTTATTTTGCAACACAAGTGTAACTTTGGGTTGATTACCCTTCTGGAATTATAATTTTTCTTTTTCCTGATTATGAAGAAATAACTACTTGGAGCGAGTAGATGAGTAAGATTACTGTGCTTACTAAGAATTTAACACATATTACAAGAATGCTGGGAGAAAAGTATTTAACAGAAAAATTATTTTTAACAGCCAACCTTGTTTCCCAGAATAAAGCATTCAACTGTAAATATGGAAAGAAAACTTTATTTCATTGCTAGGTTGAATGAAATAAAGAGAGTAACTATGCTAAACAATTGAATAATGTGCAGCCATCTTGCTTCTCCACGAACTTGTTTTATTAACAGAACTTGTTTAAGATTATTCAAAATGGTTTAATCATCATCATGTTAAGGTCTGCTTTCCTAAATTGAAATATATTAAATGGAAGAACATCCAGCTGTAGAAACTCTGCCAGATCAAGATTGGAGCCTGGTGCAGCCATCTGGTTCGTCAGCCCTCAGTCAAAATCGTCCAACCCATGCTAGCATGGAAAGCGTATGTTAAACGATGATGATGATGATAATGATGAATCAATATAAAATCTGTTGTCTCTGTCTTGTGAGATTTCATCTGTAATGGTTTATTGCCCTTTGTCCCTATCCTAACACACTCTCCAGAAGTTTTTTGATCAACCTTAACAGAAGATACCCCTGCTATGAAATTCACAACACTTATTCACTAGGTGAAGTATTCAACATTCCAGCATTCATTAGTAGACTCAGGCATGGCTGAGTTGTTAAGAAGCTTGCTTCACAACCATAAGATCCAAGTTTCAGTTCCATCATATGGCAAGTTAACCCTGTCATGTTATATTACCACTATATCAGTAACAGGTTAGATGTCGTCTCTGTCGGATTCATGGTAAAGCAGTAATGAAAAGCACATATAGAAAAAGAAGCATCTGATTCTGTCCATTAGTTTTCCTGTATATGAGACCATTATTATTTTACTCAGGATCCTGGATGGGGGGTAAAGTTACATACTGAGGCCCAGGTCTGAGAGGGTTAAGGAGGTCCATTTACAATAGCTTCAGATTGACTCAAGCCTTGTGAATGAATTAAGGTGGACAGAAACAATTTAGAAACCTGATGGGTAAACTGCACTCTTATTTAAAGGTTCAACTTCACCATACTTTGTGCATTTATCAGCAAAATGCTCAACCACATTGCATGCTAACTCAGTAAGTAGGTTGTTCAGTTGACCAAACAGCTGGGTGCTTGTATGCAGAAACTGTAAAGGGTCTATCAGTCAATGTATTTGAGTTCCAGGAACTTTCTAATGCATTTGTACTGAACCTTCCTGAAAAGTTAACATAGACACATACAATGGATTTTATTCAGTTTATTCATCATCATCCACTCACTGTATATCTTCTGTATTCACTGAACTTGTTTTAGAACAATACTACATCAGATATTTTATATTTGTGTAACATATTCTGCGTTATCTGCATAAAAAAAGCAATGCTTTGTTGCTAATTGTAGTAAAACTCACTAAGCTTTTATCTTGAATTCATTCAAATTGTGGCTCGAATTATCTGAGCTGGGTATCAGAACTTCCAATTGTCAATCCAAGCAAAAGCCATCTCAAAAACACCAGATCTCACTTCAAGGATAATAATTAAGATTTTATTGATAATCTGATTTACAAATACAAGCGATTGAAATATCTCTTTACTGTGAGAAAGATTGTTTGTGTGTAACTAATGATAACACTTGAGTGACAACAATCAAGAAGTTCACAGCCTGTGATTTGTCACTATCATGCCAAGTTATGTCCACAAGCAACATAATTTAACTTTCTGTGTGTTGGCCAATGTAGCCCAAAGTCAGTATCACAGGATGGTATCCTTCATAGCTGTAAACAACAGCTGCCCAGTCAAATAGATAATTGATTTTTAGTGCTGAATTCACACCTTTTTTCAGTAAAAAGTTATCATTGAGAAACTACCATCTTATCCTAGTGGAAATTTATGAGAGACTACCATCTTATCCTAATGAAAATTTGCTTTTCATTTCTGTAACAACGCAGAAATTAGAGATATGTAGCAGTTCTATTAGTTGCAATGGGCCATTAAATAGCAGCAATTAAATAATGTTTCACTTCAAAACTAATATCATTCGTATATTGAAGCAATTTGTTACATAAAACGTATCCTTTTACGACAGCAGCCAGACTAGGGAATCACGAATAACTAGATTATCTGGATTTGGTCTATGAATTCGAGATTTGATTTTTTTTTTGCTTTTAATTTATAATGCTTTTTTCATTCAAAGATATTTTTACTCAGTTTTTATTAAGTTTTCTTTATTTATGATATGAAAAACAAATTTTCTCATATTTTTTAGATACAAATATATTTCTTCCTTTTCTTTTTCTCACTTAATTATAAAATAAATGATGAATGACATAGCAAACACTTACCATCCATAATATCTGGTTCAATAAACACTACAGTGGTAGTGAAGTTTCCCAGATGTCCTCCTTGTGGTTGAGAAAGGCTCACATTAAACTGTTCTTCAGTCTCAAATAATGAATCATCAATTATTAACACCGTACATATTTTCTTGCTTTCATCCTTCTCAAAACGGATGATGCTACTACTATGCATAGGTCGTGTGATGTAGTCAGAGAATGAACTAAGAACATTTACAGGACTGCCAGCTGCAGTTTCTGAAAAATAAAAGAAAGAAGGTAAAAAGAAGTATTAAAAAGTATTCATTAAAATTTTTTGAATGATTAATTGAGGATTCAACGGCAAAACTTTTCATTATTCTTTATGTAACTGAATCTATGTTTAGTTTATATATAAATACATACATACATACATACATATATATATATATGTATATATAGCAAATATGAAAATGGAGGAGAACAATAGTTGGTCCATCTTGTGTATTCCTAATACACTTGTGTATTTATAAATTGGGTATTCTACCAACAGTATATTGGATAGATATTATCCCTTAGTGGGTTGGATTCACAACCCCTAACTTTCTTGGAGTATATATATATATATATATATATATATATATGTATGTATGTATACATGCATGTATGTACATATATATGTGTGTGTGTGTATATATATATAATGTATGTATGTATATATATATATATATATATATAATATATATATATATATATATATATATATATATATATAAATATATGTATATATATAAATATATGTACATATATATGTATATATGTGTATATATAAACACACACACATACATACATACATATGTATATATGTGTATATATAAACACACACACATACATACATACATACATATGTACATAAATGTATATATATATATGTATCTATGTACATATGTACCTATTTATCTATCTGTGTGTGTATGTACGTGTGACAAAACTAAATAGAATAACATAAAACAGTTTGCCCCCAAATTAACCATTTTGTAAGAAAGTTGTCAAAACATGCGATGTCATAACAAATATATACTTGAGAAAATGAAAGAGATTCTACATGACTGGCAATATCCCCTTCAGATTACACCCTAATGGTTTAGAAAAGGAAACAAAGCAGAACAATGTGGTCATGGATGGAATAGCTGATCATAGGTCTCTTGGATCAGGCTTGATCAGGAAGGTGGGGGTGGCTAAATGACTGGAACAACAAGAATGTTGTAAATGTAAAACGTACTTTAGGCAAGATAGTAATCATACAACACACTAGCAGAGAGGAGTTAGTGTACATGATATATAAGAAACCGAGGGAAAATATGCCATAATTGTCATAAGTCAAAAAGATATGTTTCTACAAATGTGCTGTGTTACATACGTATGTGTATATATATATGTAAATATATATATATATATATATAAGTGTGTAAATATATATATATATAAATATATATGAATATATAAATATATGTATATATAAATATATATATGTAAATATACATACATATATATATAAGTAAATATACATATATATTATATAAGTAAATATATATTTTGTATTTATATATACATACATACATACATACATATATATATATATATATATATATATATATATATATATATGTATATATATATATATACCTGTACACATATGTATGTAATACAGTACGCTTGTAGAGACATATCTTACTGACAATCTGCTCATTTTCTCATTTACTCAATTAATCACCTGTTCCTATATGATTATATGCTTCCACACCCTCGTTCTTGTAATTACCAACTCTATATATTTGATACTCTGTACTACTGATATATGTGTACGCATGCATCCAATACATTGGAATAAATAGACATACTGGAATGTTTACTGGCTGATGTCTGTCCATTTTGTATCCTCTCCACTTACATATTTGCCGTATAAATCAAAGGTAAACCACTTTTTATCTCCGCCTATATATAACACTTAGTTGCAAGATTGCCATGCAATAATGAGCACTTGGGTGTGAAAAATTGGGTACACTACTAGCAGTATATTGGATGAGTACTATCACTTAGTTGGCTTCTCAACCTCTAACTCACACAGATATAAATATATATTATATATATATATATATATATATATATATATATATGTGCGTTGGGTGATATGATAGGCTTTAGGAGTCCTGTTGAGTTAGGTAAGACCAAAATCATAGCTGTGGCCAATGTCTCCTGACTGGCTCCCATTCCGGTGGCATGTAAAATACATCATTCAAACATGGTCGATGTCAGTGTCCCCTGGCTGGCTTCTGTTCTGGTGGCATGTAAGAAGCACCATCTGAACATGGCCCACCTCATCCCATGTATTCCTGGGTCTCCCTCTACCATGGGTTCCTTCCACTGTTAGGGCTCCATGGGTTCCTTCCACTGTGTGTTTGTGTGTCTGTGGAGGTGCAATGGCCTAGTGGCTAGGGCAGCAGACTCATGGTTGTAGGATTGTGGTTTTGATTCCCAGACCGGGCATTGTGTGTGTATATTGAGTGAAAACACCTAAAGCAGGGGGTGGTGGCAATCCCTGCTGTACTCTTTCACCACAACTTTTTCTCACTATTTCTTATGTTGGCCTGCTCACTTAGCCAGCGGGGTAGCGTCATTTGAAGGCTAAAACAATGCGAAGCGCATTGTGACCAGCGATGTGTAGCAACATCTGATAGCCTGGTCAGTCACGGTTATATATATATATATATATATATATATACACACATCTATCTATATATATGGTTATATAACATTATATATATATATAAAACTGAAGGTTATATAACAATATATGTATATATGTATATATATATATGAATACGTGTGTGATTTTGTGTTTGTCCCTCATGACTACTTGACAACCAGTGCTGGTTTGTTTCTGTCCCTGTAACTTAGTGGTTCAGGAAATGAAACCAATAGAATCTGTACCAGACTTAAGAATATAAGTACTGGGGTAGATTCATCTGACTAAACCCTTCAAGATGATGCTCCAGCATGACTGCGATCCAGTGATTGACACAAGTAAAAGATAAAAAAATAAACAGTATCTTAGAGCATGTTATTCCACCTTTGTTTCTGCTTTTAAGTCAGTATGGTTTAATTTGAGGGAGATTTGACTGCTATTTCTAGCACCCAGTATGTTTCAGTACCATACTTTTTGTATGATCAGATGAAAGAATTATCATAATGCAACACTCAACTTGCGATATTTTGAATATCAATATTAATAAATTATTCATAATATAAACTATGGTTAGCATTAAATAAATAAACATGTTATTTATAAACAAACACTCTTGTACAATATTCTGAAATTACACATTCATATAAATAAATCGATAGAAAAATAAGTAAATAGATAAATAAATAAAAAGATGAATAAAGTGAAAGTTAAAAAGAATTACAAGGATATTAGCCATTTTGTATTTTAAAAAATTTATACGCTTTTTTTAATTCCAGCTTCTCCGCTAAGAGTCGGTCTCGTAATGTCAGGAAGACACGGAGAAGAAAAAATGTAAACTGAAGATTATATAACATTAAATAAACCATGTCATTGCAATGACACATTATATCTTTCATTGAGAAACTTATGTACTCATCGGTAGATTTACTGTCTGCAGTTGCAGTATGCAGCTGCAAGGTGCAGTCTGGAATGGAACATGCATGTTGAAACTAAATGACCTGTTATTCTAGTTTAAAGTGACCTGCCGCTGTTTATATGGTCACCCTGCTCTAGTTACAATTGAAAGGTCAGTTAAATGTCTAATTTTGATATTTATCTGTGTGTGTATGTGTGTGTTTGAATCCATGTGTGTTTGAGTGTGTATGTGTGTGTGCTTGTGTGTGAATACATGTGTGTTTGTGTGTGAATGCAAGTGTGTTTGAGCACATGCATGTGTGTGTGTGTGTTTGAATCCATGTGTGTTTGAGTGTGTATGTGTGTGTTTGTGTGTGTGTGTGTGTGTGTGTGTGTGTGCTTGTGTGTGAATACTGTGTGTTTGTGTGTGAATGCAAGTGTGTTTGAGCGCATGCATGTGTGTGAATATGTGTGTGTTTGTGTGTGAATGCAAGTGTGTTTGAGCGCATGCATGTATGTGAATATGTGTGCGTATGTGTGTGTTTGTGTGTGAATGCATGTGTGTTTGAGTGCATGCATGCATGTGGGCATATGTGTGTTTGTGTGTGAATGCTAGTGTGTTTGTGCGCATGCATGTGGACATATGTGTGCTTGTGTGTCAATGCAAGTTTGTTTGAGCACATGCATGTATGTGAATATGTGTGCGTATGTGTGTGTTTGTGTGTGAATGCATGTGTGTCTGAGTGCATGCATGTGAGGGAACATGTTTGTATGTGTATGTGTATGTGTGTGTTTGTGTGTGAATACATGTGTGTTTGAGTGCGTGCATGTTGTGTGGTCATATGTGTGTTTGTGTGTGAATGCTAGTGTTTGAGTGCATGCATGTATGTGAACATGTGTGTGTGTGTGTGTGAGTGCATATATGTGTATGTATGTGAACATGTGTGTGTGTAAACGTGTGTGTGTGTGTGTGTACTTCATTGTAATAAGTCTATGTTAGTATAAGTCTAGATGTTTATGTGAGTGTATGCATGTATGCACGTTTGTGTGCATATGTGTGGATGTTTATGTGTGTATATGCATGCATCCATAAATGTATATGCACATATGTGCACATGTCGGAGCAAGTGTGTAGATACATATGTGTAGATGTATATGTGTATTTGTGTATATGTGTGCATATGCTTTATGTATATATGTACAAATGTGTGCATCTTAGCTTGGGTGTAGATGTGCATGCATGTGCACTTACATACACTTGGGCTAGAGCATGCCTATGTAAACACGTGTGCGTGTGTATCGAATGTACAGATGTGTGCATGAGGTGCATGCAGATATGCATGTATGTGCAGACGTTTGTGTGCATGCATGTTTGTGTGTGTAAATGTGTGACGTGTGTGTATACAGTAAATTAACTCCTTACCTTGAACAGTATGACAGATAACAGATAATGGCTCAGACAAGTCTCCTGTTCTGTAAACAGGAATGTCTAACTTGCTTTCCTTTTCTGTTACACGATATTCTTTCTCAGGAATGAAGACATTCGATTCTGCAATACATTCACAATACACACCATTATAGCATTTCATAAACAGAAAATTCAAATTAAAAATATCACCACCACCTTCTGCCTTTTTCAGCTGGGCACACCAGACATATATCTCCCTACAGCAAAACGCCTATTCCTGAAATAAAGCCACCCTGCTCAATACTATTCCTCTCTCAGTTGAGGTGGTCTTGTCTTATGAGTTATTTGATGGCCTCAATAGCACTGGTGCCATGTAAAAAAAAGCACTCAATAGACTTCATAAAGTGGTTGGTGTTAGGAAGGACATCCAAATGTAGAACCCATGCCAAAACAGGTATTGGAGTTTGGTGTAGTCCTCTGGTTCATCAGCTCCTGTTGAAACTATTCCCCAGAATGGAAAACACAAAAGGCTGGAACAAATACTGCAAGACCTCTTATCAGACAACTGTGACAACGGCATCTTCCAATACCCAGTATTGGTGCATTTTTCACCGACCCCAAAAGGATCAAAGGTAAAATTGACCTCAGTGAGATTTGAACTCAGGTTGTAAATAGAGAGTTATATCAAGGCATTTTGTAGCATGTGCTGGCTGAAGTAATACAAGCGTAGCTTTTTGTCAGAGGGTAAGGGCCCAGAACGCTCCTGGTGATACTTTTAAGCTTTGAACCCTAGAATTTGAGGGAAATTCAAGGGCT
>NC_042998.1:179399999-179414999 GCF_006345805.1 Octopus sinensis
CTGGCTGTCTATCTGTCTATCTATATGTGTGTAAAAATATACATACATATATATATATATATATATATATGTGTGTGTGTATGGACACACATGTATATATATATATATATATATGTGTGTGTGTGTGTCTGTGTGTTTATATATTATGTATACATATATGTTCTTATCAGAAGGGTGAGGGTATTTATTGCCTATAAATGTACTACTGCAACTGAATCAAACTGACTTTATCCTATTTGATGAAAGACCCCCAACCTCTGCCATCACAAATAGTCTACTTTAAGTCTGGCGGGGTTAGTTGGTAGGTGGCATGTATGTGAGATTGATTGAATGTTTACTAAAGAGAAGTTGTCTGTATTTACATTAATATAAATATTAGAGAATATTACAGAAGAGTTAGATATGTGCATATATATATCCATATGTAAGTATGTGTGGGTGTGTTTCATGTGTGCACATATATGTATATGTTCATGTTTATACACATTGAAAGAAATGGACGGAAAGTAATATGAATAGGATATATAAATGCATGGAGGAAACAGAGGTAATGGAATGCATATATACATAAATATATGTGTGTGTATTTATTCATATGTGTATGTAATTACATATATATATATATATATATATATATATAGTTCAAATTTATAGGAAAACAAAAGATGAAGACAAGTGTAAGAACAACAAGCAAGTGTATTAGTTTGACACTCAGGAAAATGGAAAAGTCTGATATATACATATATATATATAATATATATATATATATATTATATATATTATATTATATTATATTATATTATATATATATATTATATTATATATATATATTATATATATATTATATATATATATATATATATATATATAATGTTATATTATATTATATTATATATATATAATATATATATAATATATATATATATATATATATATATATATATATATATATATTATATATATATATATAAAATATTATTAGAGACAAAACCACTATTTTGCAAAACAAACAAGGAAAGACTTAATCAATACATAAAATTTTAATAAATAGTCAAAAAACTTCATAATTTGACACTGAATTATTGGAAGTCCACCTGAAGATTGTCGATCAAGACAAGAAACGATTGTAGTGGCGGTTTTTTTGACTATTTATTAAAATTTTATGTATTGATTATGTCTTTCCTTGTTTGTTTTGCAAAATAGTGGTTTTGTCTCTAATAATATTTTATAATATTTTACTATAAAATTGGATTTAATCCTAAATCTGATTTTTTCCCTGTAAATTTGGATTTATTCCCTAATATTTATTATTATATATATATATTATATATATATATATATATATATTCACATATATAAGTATGCATATATACATATATATGTGTATATGTGTGAGTGTATATATGCATATCTATATATGTAAAACTCTCACAGATATACGACCTGTTGGAAATGAAAGTAGTACATATACACACAGGTACATAGTGAATAACAAAGCGTATACCTATAAAGAGAGACAGTGAGGGAAACAGACAGAGGAGATAAGACGGTGTGGGGTAACAAATATAAGAGGTAGAAAGGTAGAGAGGTTGTTTTGAAAGTATGTGTAATGCTGATTAATAACATGTAAATAATTCCATTAGATAAAATATACATTTCTACTCACTTATATAACATGTTGTACCAACATAACCTCGCCTCCAAAGTGTGATATTTAATAATTTTTCAACTTCGTTTACTTTGAACAGATTTTTCTCCATTGAAATGATGGCCCAATTGAGGTGGAATGGTTGGTTGCTTAAGACATTACCATCTGAAATAGAGAAAGAAAAGAAAAATGTTTAGTGATATCATCATCATTATCATCATCATCATCATTTATCATCATCATTAATCATTATTGTCATCATATCATCATCACCTTCGTTGTTGTCATCACCATCATCATCATCATCATTATTATTGTCATCATGACCACCACCACCGTTACCATCATTACCAATGCCACCAACATCCTGTCTTTTTGCTACTAGAAGTACATTTTCTACTGTGTCCTTCAATTTTTGTAAAGACCAATATTTTGTGATTTGAGGGTGATTTGATTGCTATTTCTAACAACAGATCATGCAAAAAGGCATAGAATTTCTTTCTAAGTTATGGTGTATCAATAATTTTCTAAAGTTGAGTTTAGACTGAGTATTAAAGCCTGGAAAAAACATATCTGTTCTGGGCAAGATATTGGTTTCAAATTTTGGAACAAGGCCAGGGATTCGGAGGGGGTGGGGTAAATCAATTACATTGAGCCCAGTGTTTAACTGGTACTTATTTTGTCAGTCCCAAGAGGATGAAAGGCAAAGTTGACCCCGGCAGCAGTTGAACTCAGAATGTAAGGCTGGAAGAAATGCTCGGCAGTATTTCTTCCAGCACAGTAATGATTTTGTCAGCTTGCTACATCCAGTAGTGAGGTTTCAACTTAGGAATTCAAGAGTTTTGGAGCCATGAATTTACTCTTTAGCCACCACTCCTCCCTAGCTTGGGGTGGTAGTACCTGTTAAGGACCCTAGATATGTGTCACATAGCAGCTGATGGTCATGTGTATAAATCATATAGGACTTCGGGATAGCTGGACCCTAGACATATGTCACGCTAACTTACCAGTGTATGAAAATGCCTTGATGTCATTTGAACCCTGTCCAAGGGTTTTAAATAAGCTCTGTACCTCAAGGGTAAGCTCAGAAAAAGCAGAAGACAAGCAGAAGAAACTGTAAATAAATCAGCAAAAGGTAATGGTAATTCATTACCGTATTGTTCTCAAGAAAATTCTTGATTCTTCAGACTTTGATGTGAATGTTCATGATTGCCAATGCCTGTAAAACTGGCATGGTACGAGAAGAAGGAAAAAACACATTTGACTGTATTTATGTGTATGAGCATGTGTCTGTATATGTGTGTATATATGTATGTGTGTGTGTGTGTGTGGTTGAAGGGAGGTGTATGTGGGTAACAGAACAGTAATTATGACAAGATTCCATCCTCACAGCTATTTGACGTACATTCCTAGACTTCAGACTTTACCAAGATTTCGTGTAACCTGTTAGAAGTCGTCATCCAATGCTATTAGAACTATTACGACAATTGTACAAATACCGTATCAGGTTTGCTTTAAAAGCATTCTAGCTTTCTCAGAACTCGGAATTGGTATCCTCTCTAACTTTCATTGTTTGAATGTGTTGAATTCTTTGATTCCTCCATTCCATTACACCTCACTTCACTGTGTCCAGTGCCAGCTGCAGATTTTGAAGTTGTGAAGGTGGAAGGCTGGGAACAATTCAGTGTGTTTGCCCTGTATTTTGGAAATGGCTGTGGTGGTGGTATGAAGGGGGTGGGGATGAGGTCTTTTACTTTGTCACATAAAATTAAAAGAAGTGGACTACACTTTCTAGTCTTCAACATGTGCATATGAATATATAATTGTACAAATTTAACCCTTTAGCATTCAAATTACTTTGTCAAATGTAAAGAAAAGACCCCCTTTGGTCATTCATGACCAAAGGATTACACTTAGTTCTTCTCCAAGGCACAAGTCCAGGCATTGTTGTTTATAGAAGACCAGCAGTCACTCATGCATACCAACCTCCCCTCTTCATGCCACCAATTTTATCCAAGAGAAAGGCAAAGGCTGATACAGCTTCGCACCAGTGACATCACAACCCATTTCTACAGATGAGTGAACTGGAACAATGTGAAATAAAGTGTCTTGCTCAAGAACACAACACACAGCCCAGTCTGGGAATTGAACTCAGTACCTCATGATTGTGAGCCCGACGCTCAAACCACTGAGCCGTTGCTTATTTATTCATATTGTTTTCAATTAATCACACATTATCTTCTAGCTTCAATATTTCTATGGTGATTTTGTGTATTTTTATCATGACATTGTAGGGGTAGGTGTGAGATTAATATTTGGGTTGAATATAGCCAGATTAAATGCTAAGGGTTTAGATATATGTTTGTATGTGTTTATCACATACACGCATACAGACATGTACTCACATGACATACACACACACAACACACGAAACACACACACACACATGATTGAATAGTTATCTATTAATATTTTATTTTAATATATATTGTACATGTATATGTATATGTTATGTTTGTATGTGTGTGTATATAAAAGTGTTTGAGTGTGTGTGTGTGTGTGTGTGTGTGTGTGTGTGTGTGCAAATCTATACTGGAGGTGATATTTACAGATGTACACAAAATGGACATGCGTGTGATTGCATGTATGTGTGTGTGTGCAAGTGTGTGTGTGAGAGAGAGAGAGAGGGAGAGGGAATGAAAGAGAGAGAAAAAGAGAGTGTGTGTGACAGAAGGAAGGACTGAGAGATGGAGTTAGTGAAAGAGGTTGTGTGTGTGTTGTGTGTGTATATGTGTGTGTGACTGTGTGTGTGTTGTGTGTGTGCTGTGTGTGTAATTGTGTGTATGTGTGTGTATGTTTGTGTGCATGTGTTGTGTGTATGTGTTGTGTGTGTATGTTTGTGTGTAATTGTGTGTGTATGTTTGTGTGTATGTGTTGTGTGTGTGTATGTTTGTGTGTTGTGTGTGTGTGTGTGTATGTTTTTGTGTGTGTGTATGTTTGTGTGTGTTGTGTGTGTGTGTGTGTGTGTTGTGTGTGTATATGTGTGTGTGACTGTGTGTGTGTGTGTGTGTGTGCTGTGTGTGTGTA
Organism: Octopus sinensis; assembly: GCF_006345805.1. NCBI lineage: Eukaryota > Metazoa > Mollusca > Cephalopoda > Octopoda > Octopodidae > Octopus > Octopus sinensis. The sequence continues at coordinate 179,404,735 of NC_042998.1, forward strand.
TTGTGTGTATGTGTGTGTATGTTTGTGTGCATGTGTTGTGTGTATGTGTTGTGTGTGTATGTTTGTGTGTAATGTGTGTGTATGTTTGTGTGTTGTGTGTGTGTGTGTGTGTGTATGTTTTTGTGTGTGTGTATGTTTGTGTGTGTTGTATGTGTGTGTGTGTGTGTGTTGTGTGTGTATATGCTTTGTGCTTTGTGTGTGTATATGTTTTGTGTGTATGTGTGATTGTGAGTGTGTGTGTGTGTGTATGCATTCATGTGTGTGTGTGTCAGTTAGTAACTGAAGAGTAAGCCACTGAGAATAAGTCACAGGTTATGTTAAAATGCTGATCTGTCAAACTACCTTATTTTCCTCCTTTCCTTTTTCAAGCGCCCTGTCCAAACACTCATCTATTTTACCATGCTAACTAACATTGCTGAGGTGACATTTCAAAGAGTCAAATTCCTCCAAATTCACCCGCACCCTCACTCCACCACCTCACTATTTTTTCAGTTGGTTCGTCTGTCAACACTACCAACTTTGATCTAATTCCTCCTTACACCTTACCACAGTATCCCACCATTTTCGGGGATAGTATCATCTAAATAAAGACTTATTTATTGATTTTGTACATACAGGAGTGGCTCTGTGGTAAAAAGCTTGCTTCCCAATCACATGATTCCGGGTTCAGTCCCATTGTGTGGCACCTCGGGCACACAGTGGGACTATTATAGCCTTCAGCTGACTTAAGCCTTGTGAGTGGATTTGGTAGATGGAAACTGAAAAAGCCCATCACACACACACACACATATATATATATATATATATATATGTGAAGGTGCCACGCAGTGGGACTGAACCCAGAACTATGTGGTTGGGAAGTAAGCTTCTTACCACACAGCCACTCCAGTGCTTATGTCTAAAAAAAAAAAATTGTGATGGTCATCTCAAGGTTGTAATATCTTTGATCATAGGTTATTTTACGAGTGCTACCAGGGGCTAAACAACAACAACAACAAAATAAAGAAAATAGAAAAAAAACCCTAAACAAAACCAATATAAATAAAAAATCCCCCACACACACACAACTCTCCCCCATGCTTCTACTACACCCTACATCACACTCCATATTACTGCTCCACCACCACTTACAACATACCAAGCCACATATCACTCTTCACCACCACATCACCCTATTTTACAGCTTCCTCCACCTTCCTACTACACTCCTTCTGCAATGCAGTTGCAATTTTTCCGCTAACTCTCCGTATCTTATCATCCCACAAACCCTTCTAATACATACCACCCTCACTAAAAGTAAATGCATGTTTATTTAAATTTAAATACTTCAGAAATTATAACTTCTTGTATTACCAAAAAAATGCTCGTACAGATGTAAGACTATGCAGAAAACCAGATAAGAGTCTGGTACCCTGTTACCCACATTTTCTCTTTCTTTCTTTTTTCCTCTTTTTATTTTTTTTTTGTCTTTTGGTGTATTCCTTCGGGATTTCATTTGAGTTTATCTCGATTTGTTATACATATATTCATATTTTGTAGTTACTTGTTGAGGATGATGTTGTTGATGATGATGATTATGATGATGAAGTGCAAGGATGATGATGATGATGCTGAGGATGATGAAGGTAATGATGCTGATGATGACGATGATGATGAGATCAGTAACAATGATGATGACGATATTAATGATGAAGATGATGGAGGTAACAAGAGTGTAACGAGGATTATGATGATTGATTATAAAGATAATGGTAATGGTGATGCCATGATATTTAAAAATGAATTCAAGTAGGAAATCCTAGGCACCAATATATTCTCAAACATTTCACAGCATGACACCTTGGGCAAGTGCCTTCACTACAGTTACTGACCTCCTACATGTGTCAAGAGTGATGTTTCACTCGTACATAAAGTTTTTGGCATAGTTTTAACAGTAAGATGCCCTTCTTAACGAAAGTGTATATGTACAATGGGTATGCACATTAATGAGAGAATTACCTACAAACCAGTACGTCAAACAAAAATACATTGTGTTATTGAATTTTAAATGAATGGTACAGACATCGTTTGTCTCTCTCACTAACTGAAAAGTAGTAAACCAGTAATGGGGTCTTTGGAAATTCTTAAGTCAATGGTATATATTGTTCAGAAAATGGTTGACATAAAATATAGATACGTACACACATTCGTGCACATACAATTCAGGCACACGTTTTAAAGAGAAAAGTTAGTTACAAAGACTACAGACCCATTGAAAAAAGCCAAGACAAAGCAGTGAAAACCGATAACAAATAGTTTTTAAAGTTCTAGAACTTTCGGTATGGCTTAGTGAAATGGATGATGGTGATGGTGGTGGTTAGTGTGGTAGTGATGATGATGATGGTCAAGATTGTAAGGAATTAGGAAAGGAGAACGAAAAGATGCAGGCGATATTAAAGAAAATCGCTAATGTAATGTTGCTGCTGTTGTTACTGATGATGATGGTTAAGGAAAAGAAGAGAGAGGATGAAGGCAGAGGCTGGGATGGATGGAAGAGTATTATTATTATTTACAGTCCTATCTAATAAATTGGATTCACAAACACCACCACCACCACCACCACCACCACCACTATTATTAACACCACGGCTCCCCATCTTCAACACACTTCCACCACTACCATCAATAACAACCTCCCCCAACACTGCCCTTTGCCATTTTTTTTTTTTTTTTACTCTTTCTCGCTTGAGGCATGCTAATCTGCTTCATTGAGACATATTAAACATCATCTTAGCATCCAGCTTCCTTGAAGCAATGACAAAGAAAACAAAAACAAACAACAACAAAAAGAACACTCATATACAGAAGAAAAAAAAAAACTAAATTAAAAACGTGTAAAACAGACGAAAATAGAAAACATTTCTAAACTCAAAATACGAAACTAAATAATTAAATAAATAGCTATATACATCGCCTTATTATCTCATCGCGTTACTTTTATTGTTGTTGTTTACATTATTGTTATTATCGTGGTTGTTGTTGTTGTTGTTGTTGCTGCTGTCTATTCATATTATTAGATTTAAAGGGATTAAAAGAAGACATTAACATGCTTATTTACTGTAGGTACCGTATTGCTGATTGATTCCTATTGGCTTGTCTGCTCATTTTTGCAACGTTATATATTTTTTTTCCCATTTCTTTTTATTGTTATTAGCCACAACAATTAGTAAACAGAAAGCTGTGTAAACTGATTTAAGATAAGATACCCAAACGAAAATCCCAACTACCCCCCCCCCCCCCGCACCAACTTGTTCCCCTGTATCACCAGGAAAGAATCAGTAGAAGGCGGGGGAAGAGTTGCTGGCTTTATTTATTTATTTAGTACATCTTCATCTTCTATTTAATTTCTTCGTCTTCTTTCACTGTATTTATTATTCTGTTCTACCTTCATTTTCTTTTAGTTATTTCACCTTTTCCCATCGTGAAGTCTTCTAGTTCCTTCTCTTTCTGCATTATTATCATTGTCACTTTTCTACCTCTTTCTCTTCTTCATTCATCTTCATTTTTTTCTTCTCTGTTCTTTACCATTTTCATCTCCTCCTACTTTTTCTTCTTCATCATCGTCATCGTCATCTTCATCATGATCACAATCATTTACTTCTTCAATTTGATTTACTTGTACATCTTTTCATATATTTTTCTGGGGGTTTTTTTTTTGTTTTCCTACTGGCCTCTCCATCATCCCCCGGTCCCTTCCTTACCAACATCTTCTGTAATCACTGCATGTTTAGTTCTTGTATTAGTCATTACTTATAGCCGTAAGCATAGCTATATGTGATGCGCGTGCGTGTGTGTAGGCACGTGCGTGTGTGTATGCGCGTGCATGTGTGTGTGCGGTTAATAAGTTTGCATTGCAAGTATGTAAATTTTGGGTTCGATCCAGCCATGCGGAACATTGGACAAGGGTCTTTTTTATAGCCTCAGGTTGACTAATGTTTTGTGAGTGGAATTTTGGACGGAAACTGTGCGGAAGTTCATTGAACAAGATAGAGTTTAATTATCCCTGTAGTATTGATTAAGCTCCAGAGGAAGGCAATAGCAGTCTGTAATTTGTTAATTAAGATTTCGGGATGCTCTGCAATGCCACCAGATGTCAAAATTTGAATTGTGGCACCTATTTGTTGTTGTTGTTGTTGTCATTATTTATGGCAACGAGGGCGAAGGATTAGTATGTGGTGTGTGTGTATGTGCATGTCATTGTGTTGCTTCCTCAATAGAAATTTTACATCAAATTCCAAGAAAGATTTCATATCCAAACTACCAGAATGACCTTGCTAATCCCTGTTCCACTATTATGCCTCCTTCATCCACTAGAGAAACAGTCAAAGACATGAAATAGTATTTAGTGCCAAGATAATATACCATAATACATCGTGTTTAAGTTACAAAGCAAACTTATAGGCACAGGAGTGGCTGTGTGGTAAGAAGCTTGCTTCCCACCCACATGGTTCTGGGTTCAGTCCCACTGCATGGCACATTGGGCAGGTGTCTTCTACTGTAGTTTAGAGCTGACCAAAGTCTTTTTCAGCTAAAAAAAATTACTGGGGTCAATTCATAAGGCCAGTTTTCCAGGATTATGTGGTTTATAAATTGAGCCCCAGGACAGGTCGCCAGTCACTGGCAGCATTACTCATTTTTACCAGCTGAGTGGACTGAAGAAATATGAAATGAAGTGTCTTGCTCAAGAACACCACACATCATCCAGTCCATGTGTCAAAACTACAATCGTATGCACAAAGCTATATATATTTTGTGAAGAGAGAGCAGCTGATTATCCACCCCTGTACTTGTCTGGTACTATTTGATTGACTCTCAAAGCATGAAAGAAAGAGTTGATCTTGATGTGATTTGAACTCAGAATGTAAAAAGCTGGAACAAGAGATTCTTGTCTGATGTGCTACAGAGCTTGCCTAACTATTACCTTTCAGTAATAATAATAATAATGATAATCTTTTCTACTGTAGGCACAAGGCCTAAAATTTCGGAGGAGGGGGCCAGTCAATTAGATTGACCCTTGTATGCAACTGGTACTTAATTTATCGACCTTGAAAGGATGAAAGACAAAGTCGACCTCGGTGGGATTTGAACTCAGAACATAAAGACATGAAATACTGCCAACCATTTCTGCCAGCTCACCACCTTAGTAATTATAGTAATAATAATGATAATAATAATAATAATAATAATAATAATAATAATAATAATAATAATCCTTTCTACTAACGGAACAAAGCCTGAAATTTTGGAGGAGAGGACTAGTTGATTATGTTGACCCCAGTGCTTCTCTGGTACTTAATTCATTGACCCCCACCAAGAGGATGAAAGGCAAAGTCGACCTCAGTGGGAAAGGATGAGTTGATTCCAGTGTTTCACTAGTACTTAATTTATTGACTCTGGAAGGGTGAAAAGCAAAGTTGACCTTGGTGGAATTTGAACTCAGAATATAGCGACGGGTGAAATACCGTGAAGCATTTTACCCAGTGTGCTAACAATTCTGCCGACTCACCACCTTAGTAATTATAATAATGATGATGATAATGATGATAATATATTTCTTTATTGCTCACAAGGGGCTAAACATAGAGAGGACAAACAAGGACAGACAAAGGGATCAAGTCGATTGCATTGACTCCAGTGCATAACTGGTACTTAATTTATCGGCCCCACATAAGCTCAAGGCTACAAATTTAGGGGGAAAGAGTTTAGTTGATTAAATCAGTCTCAGTAATTATCTGTTATTTTATTTTAGCATCCCCGGAAAATTAAAATATAGAACTGACTTTCATGGGATTTGAACTCAGAACAAACAAGCTAGCAATATTTGTTCTGACGCTTGACCAAATCTATCCAATTCATCTCTTTCCAATGACAACAATGAATTTTTAATAAAATTGAAGGATTGTGTAGTGATTATAATTAACCATAAAGGTAAGACGTGTTTATTAAATGTCATTTCATATCATTTTAATCTAATGAGTAAGGTATGAATGCTACAACATCATACCCCCTTTTTCCATAAAGATATAGGGAGGGCTTCGTGCCTGGTGGCAATAAACCAGTAAGAAGGGAGTTGTGTGAAAGTAATAAAGATAGGGAGAAGCGATAACAACAATGTAATAAGTTTTTTTTATATCTTTCCTGGATTTATATGTATGGGTGTGCGAGGTAATGGTGGGGGGTCATGGAAAGATAAAGAGGGGGGGCTGGTTGTGTTATCATTTAATCCTTTATGGCATGTCTAAAAAAATGAGATAATACATAAACAGATCCCTTCATCCTGTTAGCTTCTCCAATTATACTATTACTATTATTATCATTATTGTTATTATTATTATATTATTATTATTATTATTATTATTATTATCATTATTATTATTGCAGTTGTTGTTGTTATTATTCTGGTTGATGTTGTTGCTGATGTTGTCAAACGTGTTTTGGGAGTTGTTGTAGTTAGTTGTTGTAGTTGGTTGATGTTGTTGTTGTTACTGTAACTTGTTTGGACTTTTGAAAACAAATGAAAGATAGCCTACAAGAGCTAGACTAATCTGCCAAAAGAAAGAAAAAAAAAGGCAAAAAAAAAATAAAAGAACCCTCCAAAAAACATGAAGAAGCCAAGTTCAAAACTGATTCTTTCATTTACCATTTTCTAAATCCTCTCTCTTATAAACACATACCACACATACTTCAATCCAATGCATGATACCATACCACACTGCACCCTCGCTACACAACACCCTGCGTTATATACCTTCACTCCCCTACACTATGCCCATTATCATCATCATCATCACCACCACCAACATCACCATTGCTGCTGCTGCCACCATTTCCACCCTCCCCTCCAGCATTGCCACCACCACTACCATCATTGAGCAAACCACCACCACCAACAACAACTACACCACTGCCACAATTGCTGCTGCCACCACTGCCATTTTCGCTTCCACCACCACCACCATTGCCACTACTGTTGCTCCCCACCACTGATGTTCCCTACCACTGGTGCCATCTCCAGTGTTGCACAAAAGATGATATCTTCAGAAGAGGAATGAGGAATTGGAATGAGAACAACCAGAAACTTTGTTTTCATAAAAAAAAAACCCCAAAAAACCAAAAAAAATACAACTGGTTCATTCTAACTAAATTTTGTTTTGTTTGGCTTTTTGCATTTGAATATCTTTGTTTTTTTTAATATCTGTATGTATATGCAACTGTGTGTGTATGTGTATGCATGCAAGTTCATATCAGTCTTCATCCACACATTATCATCACATCATCGAACCCATTAACCTGATGGAATGAAGTTTGTCGTGAATTTTAAGCTATTATCAATATCTTCAATTTTGTAATTCCTGACGAAGAATCTAATTTTTATTTCAAGAGTTTTCCGTTTTTGTCTTTGGAATTAATTAGACGCCGAAACAATTTGTAGAATTTATATTCGATCTGTATCAACCTGGATTATGAATCAAATATTCTCTATAACTACAGTTTTTTTTCCTTTTTTTATATACTTCATATATATCTATATTGGTCTGTCTGTGTCTGTCTGTCTGTCTGACTATCTATCTAACTATATATATATATATATATATATACACACACATATATATATATTTATATATGTGTATTGGTACAATACATAACTTTTTCCAAATATTTGGTTATAACAGTGTAGTGTGGGTCACTATTTGGGGCTTAAAACATACAACAGTTAGTCTACTGTTGTTAAAATAATTAGCTTCCCTACCACATGGTTCTGGGTTCAGTCCCACTGTGTGGCACCTTAAGAAAGTATCTTCTATTATAGCCTCGGGCCAACCAAAGCCTTGTGAGTGGAATTGGTCGACAGAGACTGAAAGAAGCCTCTCAAATATATATATATATCTATATATATAAAACTGTAGTTGTGTAAGTGTCTGTCCCCTTCGATTTAGATTCCTAACTACTCCCACATTTTGCGGTGCAGTTTAACCAAATTCGGTATCTTATAGTCGTGATTCATATCGAGCCCGTCTGAGTATTAGTGCGCGTCTACGATGAGTCTACGATTTTAAAAATAATTTAACATAATTTTTTATTCCATTTTAATGCATAATTTTTCGTGTGTCGATGGCGGCGGAGTTGGCGTCCATGGTCACACCTGCACCTGTTTGCTTCTCCCTCGTGAAGCTGTGGGGAAGGGAGTGTAAGGAAATCAACGTCGTAAAGCGTTGTTAAAGAGACCAGCGTTCTTTTAGAACAACGACTTCATGGCTTGAAGACACTGAGTCAACGATTTAAAAAAAAAATTACCATCATTTTTTATTCCATTTTTAATGCATTTTTTTGCTATAACTCTCTAAAAGTGCTTATATAGTTATTTCCCTTACAAACCTGAGCAACGCCGGGCGATACTGCTAGTATATATATATATATATATATATATTTATATATGTGTGTGTGTATGTGTATTTGTGTATGTGTCTGTGTTTGTCCCTACCACCATTGCTTGACAAGTGATGCTGGTGTGTTTATGTCCCTGTAACCCAGTGGTTCAGCAAAAGAGACTGATTGAATAAATACTATGGTTACATAGAATAAGTACCAGGGTCGATTTGTTTGACTAAAAATACTGCAAGGCGGTGCTCCAGCATGGCTGCAATCAAATGATTGAAGCAAGTAAAGAAATAAAAGAATATACATGTCATCATCATCATCATCATCATTTAACATCTGTTTTCCATGCTGGCATGGGTTGAACGGTGAGACAGGAGCTGGCAAGCCAGAAGACTACCCGAAGCTTCACTGACTGTTTTCTTAATGCCAACCACCTTACAGATATATATAAATGTGTGTGTATAAATATATATATAAATATATATAAATAGATATGTATGATGTATAAATATATATATAGATATGTATATATAAATATTTTGTTTTTGGATTTGGTTTGCAAGATTCTTTATATGAGTTCGTGTGTTGAAGCATATTCTGTTGTGTCTGGGGAGAGTCATTTTCTTTTTGTGCCTTGTAATGTAACACATTCACCAGTAAAATTTCCACTTATTTCTTATTTTTATTTTCCTAAAATTTTCGTTGCATCTTGCAGCCTTTTCAATAGTCTTGAAAATTTTACTGGTGAGTGACTTACATTATAAGGCACAGAAAGAAAATGACTCTCCCCAGACACAACAGTATATATAAATATATATATAGATATGTGTATATATATAAGTATATGAGATAGCACACACACTTGTGTGTAAACATCATAGGTTTAGGTTGATAAAGAAAAATATTGAAATCATTATCAACATTTGAATTTTTACTAAATATATAGCCATCGCAGAGTGGATTTATAATTTTATCATTTTTGCCCATATTTTTTTTCACTTTTTTTTATAGTATATATTTTTTTTCAATCATGCTGATTCTTTCTTAGTCTTGGAATTTTATTGAATTTCAAACTGTTAATAGGATAACTACCTATCATGCAACAAGTAAGTGTAGTTAGGCACAAAAACTGTATTGGTCATATGCCAGACAAGATTTTTTTTCCCCCCAAAGAATACTGACAAAAAGAGGAGCACATTTTTCATGCTTCTGTTGAAATGAGCATCATGCTTTTATATTTTCTAAAGATTCTTTACTTATTGTGATTTAGTTAGTCGCCATTGTTATAGAGTTGATGTATAGCTAATCAATGTGTACCAAGTTTAGATGTAGTTATTTATTTATAAAACTTGAACTGATATTCTATACTCTGGAGAGAGTACTATAGCAACATTTACAATACAGCTACTAACTACCACAATCACCGCCATTACCACCATCACCATCACTATCACCATCACCAGGAGCAGCAATAACAACAACTACATTGCTACCAAAACTAGTTTTTACTTTTACAGAACATGAGACTGTGCAGTATGTTAGTAAACTTCCAACTGATACTGCGTCTGGAGAAAGGGGATATGGCTGTGGCCTTTACAGGCCCTCTGAGAGCTTTGAGAATGATGTTAACACTTCATATTAAATCATGATGACTCGGTCAGTGACTGTGAGAAAATATGGGTTGATGAAGGGCCGAATATACAACGTCTAGGGTGGAGTGAGGGTGAGGGGGAAGAAGGACTGGGTTTCATGATTAGCGGTCTGAGTCTGTCTTTGCCACATGGTTTCAAGTTCAGTCCAAGTGTGTGACACCTTGAGCAAGTATCTTCTATCGCCCTTCCTCCACC
>NC_042998.1:179417499-179427499 GCF_006345805.1 Octopus sinensis
TACAAGAAATAGCAACCATATCTCCATCAAATCACACCCTACTGACTTTAAAAGGGAAGGACACATTTGATAGCTCTAAATCTGAAGAGAGATGTGGTAGTCACAACTGCAATACTTTTGACCACAGGTCAGTCCATGCTAACCTATGGCTAAATAACACCATTTTCAACAACAACAACAACATCATCATAATTGTCTTTGGGCAGGATAGGGTGTGAGTTGAACTGTGAACCGAGGTGGGGAAAAAAAAAATCTAGTTCCACCCATGGCTGTCTTCCCGGCATTATAAAGTCCCAGGAAAAATCAATGCATTGAACCCTGTATGGGTTATATCTACAGGGTGGGCCCAATGGTCAAGCACGATATAAGTTCAATATGCTCTAGACTTATCAAAACATACTTCAACTTTTCTAAAATTGAATGAAATAGGATGAAATGATTATGAATACATATGTACTTGAACATGAACCAAATGAATAATAATAATAATAATAATAATAATAATAATAATAATAATAATAATAATAATAATAATAATAATCATCATCATCATTTAGTGACTATTTTCCATGCTAGCATGGGTTGGATGGATCGACCAGGGTCTGGGAAGCCAGGAGGCTGCACCAGGCTCCAGTCTGATCTGGCAGTGTTTCTAATGCCAACCACTCCATGAGTGTAGTGGGTGCTTTTTATGTGCCACCAGCACAGGTGCCAGGGGAGACTGGCAGTGGCCACAATCGGTTGGTGCTTTTTACATGCCACCGGCACAGAAGCCAGTCAAGGCAGTGCTGGCATAGGCCATGTTTAGATGGTGCTTTTTACATGCCACAATAATTCTTTCTATTATAGGTACGAGGCCTGAAATTTTTGGAGAGGGGATTAGTTGAATACATTGACCCCAGTGTTTCAGTGATAATTAATTTATTGACCCCAAAAGGATGAAAGGTAAAACTGACCTCGATGGAATTTGAACTCAGAATGTAGTGATGAGTGAAATACTGCTAAGCATTTCATTCAGCATGCAAATGATTCTGCCAGCTCGCCACCTTAATAATAATGGTTTCAAATTTTGCCACAAGGCCAGCATCCTGAGGTGCATCGACCCCAGTGTTAAACTGGTACTTATTTTATCGATCCCAAAAAGATGAAAGGTAAAGTCAACCTCAGCAGAATTTGAACTCAGAACATAAAAACGGAAAAAAATGCTGCTGAGTATTTTGCCTGATAGAGTAATGACTCTGCCAGCTTACCACCTTAATATTGGTGGTAATAATAATTTCAAATTTTGGCAGCAATTTCAGGGGAGATGGGGTTAGTTGATTACATCAACCCCAGTACTCAATTGGTACCTATTTTAATCAACCCCAAAATGTCATATAAATGAAAAGTGAAATGATTTTGTGCATGTCTTTTGGCTCACCCTGTATTTATTGACAGAAAGCTACAGCTTTCCTTCATCAGAATTGGGCCCCTAGACCCATGAGTGCTCTGGGCAACTGCCCAGTGTGCCCATGCCTTAAGCCTCTATTGATTCCACCCATGGTAATCCACTAATACATCCCACAATTTTTAGATAAAGCCTACCCTGTTGTCAGCTCATTGCTAATGAAGAAAATAGGAGATTACTTTCACTTTCCCCAGCTGTACTAAGATACACTCTGCCACTCCACATTAGCCCATAGCACCTCCATAAAAATTAGGTGAGATATGATAGGGTGGGTATCGGTAGCATTTAATGAAAGTGGAGTAGAGTGGGCTATATTGCCTTATCATTTAGTTAGGGGTGTTAAAGAGATTTTGGTTCTGCTAGTTCTGCTGTGCTGTCTGTTTATCCAAAATTCTTGGAAAGTGGTTGTAAATAAGCTTGTAACACCTCCTCTCTTTTCTCACCTCTATTTCAGATACACGCACACACACACACACACATACATACATACATACATATATGTGTGTATATATATTGATTCCACCCATATGCCACGCACTATATATATATATATAAATTTATGTACAGACATTCATGTTTATATACACAAACACATACATAAACTTCTATATACACATGTATATATACAGATATACATACTCACACACATACACATGTACAAACATGCATACATATAGATATACATGTACACTCACATATACAGATATTCCATGTCACAATACACAAATATACTAATACTCATGCATACATATATGCACGCATAAACATACACATACACACACACACATACACACAAACACATGCGTATGCATATCTCTCATTCCTCATGCACTTTCGTAACATAAACACAACAACAACAAACTTATCAATTAACCAAGATTAGGTGGGAGTTATTTTCGGGGTTTTATATTTATTTCTTGACTATCTTTTTATTTTTGATTTATTTGTTGTTATTATAATTAATATTGTTTTCATTATTATTATTATTATTATTTTTATCATTATTATTATTTGATGCTGCATTTCTCCTCTCTTCTTTCGGGTAATGTTAGTAAATAGGGAGGATTATATTGCAAACCTGTCCAACCCACCACAAAATAAAAATAAAATGAAATAAAGATGTAGAAAAAGAAGACGAGAAGTCATTAAAAGAAGATGGAGGAGAGGAGGAGGAAGAGTGGAACTATGCAGTAGGGTGGGGTGGTGGTTAAGATGGTGATGTGATGAGGATGATACAGTGGAAGATGTGAGTAAAATTGAGATGATAAGGAAAGTGGAACCTTGCAAATGGGTGGAGAAATGAAGGATGATGATAGCAAAGATGGGCGAAATGAGTTGATGGTGATTGTACTGAGCTTATAATCCTTATCATTACCTGTCTTCATATACATATATATATGTATATATATATAAATAGATATATATATATATATGTGTGTGTGTGTGTGTGTGTGTGTGTGTATACACATACATACACACACATATATATATATATATATATATATATATATACACACACACGTATGTATATACTTACATACATGTGTAGATAGATAGATAAATAGAATCATATATACATACAAACATACTAGTCAAACAGATGTATACATGTTCACTCAAATAAAATATGATAGAAATATTTCATAGATTTCCTTCTCCTCTTGACTTCATCAGATACACTCTCTGTCTTTGACAAGCATAACCAAAAATAAAATAGTGTTAATGCCTAGTTGTATCAGGTGACTTCTCAGAATAAAATAATTCAGACAGTATTAAAATTCTCTCGTGAAACTCACTGAAATTAACCCAGAATTTCTAAAGAATCACTCTGGAACTTTTCCTATGATCTGAAATTCTTCAGAACTTGTCTTGTATTTTCCACAGAACCTTTCTGGAAGATTGTTAAAGTGTGAATTTTAACTTCTCTGTAGAATTTTGTAGGAGTTTCTATAGGTGTAGGTGTGGCTGGGTGGTAAGCAGTTTGCTTCCCAGCTATATGGCTCCGGGTTCAGCCCTACTCCGTTGCACCTTGGGAAAGTGTCTTCTGCTATAGCCTAGCCCCAGGCTGACCAAAACCTTGTGAGTGGATTTGGTAGATGGAAACTGGATGAAGCTGGTTGTATAAATATCTTTGTGTGTGTCTTTGTGTCTGAGTTTGTCCCCCACCACTGCTTGGCAACCAGTGTTGGTGTGTTTACATCCCTGTAACTTAGTGGTTTGGTAAAAGAGACCAATAGGATAAGTACCTGGCCTAAAACAATAAAGAAATAAGTACTATGGTTGATTCATTTGACTAAAATTCAAGGCAATGCCCCAGCATGGCCATGGTCTAATGATTGAAACAAAAGAGATAAAAGAGGTATTCGTTAGAATGTTCTTTTCTACTCTAGGCACAAGGCCTGAAATTTGGGGGAAAGGGGCCAATTGATTAGATTGACCTCATCCTTTAGAAATATCTATTTCTTTACTACCCACAAGGGGCTAAACACAGAGAGGACAAACAAGGACAGACAAACGGATTAAGTCGATTACATCGACCCCAGTGCGTAACTGGTACTTAATTTATCGACCCCCGAAAGGACAAAAGGCAAAGTCGACCTCGGCTGAAAGGCATCATTGTAATGCTTACCAAACACATCACAAGCACCATGGCTGCCATCCTCATAACCATCCACTTCCACTTTCTCCTCCTCTCCTCTTCTTCTTCTTCCCTCTCCCTTCCTCTTCCTCACCATCATCATCAACGATAACAATGACAACAACAGCACAACAAACACAAGCCATTAATGTTTGTCACTGACAGTTTCATGACTTCTGGGCACTATTTTTTCCCTATGACATTTTACAAAATCAGTTACCACACACACCATGCACACGCATAGACATAACTGTTTAACACACATACTACTTATACACACATACAATTATGCACTCTACCTTACTTTCACACACACACACACACATGTGGAATTATGCATACATACACTCCCAGGTGGTTGTGTATGGATTGGTTGCCCAGAATAAGGTTAAGACCAAGTCAGACGTAAGTAATTTGGGGAAATTTTAAAGGTGCTACAGACATGCACAGTAGGCATTGTCTTGTAACTTTTCCCAGACAAGTATCACGTCCAATAGTAGTAGCAACAACAAGGACAACAGTGGAAGCAACACCACCAACAACAATAAAGGCAACAGAAACACAAATAATGATTCCATTTCCGCATGATGTCAAATAAAAGAATTAAACATTCTATCAGTTCAAACGATATTCATTCATTGCTTTTTGTTCATTTTACGTCCGTTTTCCCATGCTAGCATGGGTTAGATGAAATGCATTGAAGCAGGGCTTTTCAAAGCCTCATGTCCTTCCTGTTGCTAGCCATCTGCTTTCAAGTGAGGGATTATGTATGTATGTATGTGTGCGTGTATGTATGTATGTGTGTATGTATGTATGTGTGTGTGTGTGTGTGTGTATGTATGTATGTATGTATGTGTGTGTATGTGTATGTGTGTATGTATGTATGTATGTATGTGTGTGTGTGTGTGTGTGTGTGTGTATGTATGCATGTATGTATGTATGTATGTATGTATGCATGTATGTATGTATGCATGCATGTATGCATGCATGTATGTATGCATGTATGTATGCATGTATGTATGTATGTATGTAGGTATGTATGTATGCGTATGTGTGCATGCATGTATGTATATGATATGTGTGTGTGTTGTGTGTATGTATGTATGTATGTATGTGTGTGTATGTGTATGTGTGTATGTATGTATGTATGTGTGTGTGTGTGGTGTGTGTGTGTGTGTGTATGTATGCATGTATGTATGTATGTATGTATGTATGCATGTATGTATGTATGCATGCATGTATGCATGCATGTATGTATGCATGTATGTATGCATGTATGTATGTATGTATGTATGTATGTATGTATGCGTATGTGTGCATGCATGTATGTATATGATATGTGTGTGTGTTTGTGTGCATATATATGTGTATGTGTGTATGTGTTGTGTTTGTTTATGTCACTGTCCTCAATGTTTGATTGCTATACACAGCAGTTGTTTACTGTTGATGCCACCAAAAGGGAACAATATTATCATTTAGAGTTGGTGTGAAATTGTAATGATTTTTGGATGATAACTGACGAAGGAAGAGCGTGTTCATGTCTTGCATGTGAATATTCCATTTGTTCCTTTGTCAAACTTCTTTTTAATGTGTGTGTTTGTGTGTGTGTGTGTGTGTGTCTGTATGTATGTTTCCTTGTCTTGACATCATGAGCTAGTTGTAAATGAGTGTTACTATCATACTAGCAATTTATCAATATATATTTTTATATATTTTATATATTTTATCTAGTTTCAGCTAACGAGCTGTGGCCATACTGGGGCACCACCATGTCATTCATTTCCAATATTCTGCAAAAACTTGCCTGGCCATGGAGAAATATCACCTTGCTTGGAAACAGGTGAGGATTGGTGACAGGTAGGATATCCAGTCATAGAAAATCTACCTTAATAAACTCTCTTGGAGCCCACACGAACAAAGAAATCTGGCACTCTGTCGGTTTTAATGATGAGAGTTCCGGTTGATCCGATCAATGGAACGGCCTGCTCATGAAATTAATGTGCAAGTGGCTGAGCTCTCCACAGACACACGTACCCTTAACAATGTTCTCAGAGAGATTCAGCATGATACAGAATGTGATAAGGCTGGCTATTTGAATTACTAGTGATTTTTGTCAGCTGAGTGAACTGGAGCAACATGAAATAAAGCATCTTGCTCAAGGACAAAATGCACTGCTGGGATTTGAACTCATGACCTTTTGAGCCATATACCCTTAACCACTTAGCCATGCACCTTCACTATAAGCATGTGAAAGTAGCCATTGGAATGATAATGATGATAGTGATAATGATGGTGATGATGATATGATGACATACATATATATGTTTGTTTACATATTCATTTTTTTATACCAAAAAGGAAAAAATATTCCTCAACTGTGTGTGTGAGCGCCTGTGTGAGCATGCCTATGTGTATGTGTGAGTATGTGCATTTGTGTGTGTGTGTGTGTGCGTGCGTTTAAGTGGTTGTTGTTTAACATATGTATATTGATATTTGGTGCACTCGAATATGTTGTCGTTGAACTATAAATCCACATCTACTTCAAGCATGGTTGTAATATCCGATCCCATGTAAGCAATACACTGCATGACTATATACTGCAATACACCATATGTTTTCACTACCATAGAGTGTTAGCCATCACATGACAAGAAACTTTGGAAATCTATACTTTGTCACCCTGGGTAATATCAGGAAATATGGTATATATATAATAATTATCATTTAACTTATATCAGATTTCTTGGTTTTTGATACAAAAAGATGAAATGAAAACTAATTTCAAAATGAAAATATTTATCAAAATGAATAAATGAATATGCATTCTCAAATTATAATATGAAAGAAAATGAGAAAATTAATTTCCTGTTACAGAATTTTACATTACAGCAAGATTTTCAAGAACTTATTATTTCCATAATGTAGGGGAGTGTCTCTCTTATTCTATGCATGTTTGTGTGTGTGTGTGTGTGTAGTATTCCATTACTCATTGCCTGCAACCAAACTTAATATGTACATTCATTCTGCACCTCTTATTTTAACTCTCTCTATAACTCTCTTTTACTTACTCTTTATCTCCCCCTAAACCATGACTGGCAAAATCAACCAATCAACCAGCCAACATAAATATCAGCTGTTATTATATAGAAATGCTACTTGCATTTCTACATTTTACTATACCAATATTATACTGTATTACACCACATGTCTTCATTTAAAAACTATATTATACCATACAATACTCATTTGCATATTTAACACAAATACAAAGGTCACTATCCCCCTCCTCCTCTTTTGATGCCCATCTTTGATGCTGATCTGGAATTTGGCAGGAGGAAACTAGTTGATTACACCGAGCCCAGTGTTTCACTGGTACTTAATTTATCAATCCCAAAAGGATGAAAGGAAAAGTCGATCTTGGTGGAATTTGAACTTAGAACATAAAGACGGACAAAATGGCAACAAACATTTTGCCCAGCATGCTAACAACTCTGCCAGTTCAAAAGACAGAAAATATCAAAACCTGACAAAATAAGAACCAAGTGGAATAAGTCAAATAATTGTTAAGAAAAGGTCAATTCTAATTAAACAGACTTATAATATTATCTGAGGTATTCCAGCCATGACTATCATTGCTGTTTTGAAAAAGAAAGATATAGGATTATATTATCTAATGGTAGAGTGTTTGAGGTTGATTTGGTTACTATGTCTAGCAGATCGGGCAACCATGAAGAGCACCTTTGTTGCATTAGCAATCTGGTGGGTTGTGGTGAAGGGTGTTGAAAATGGCAGAATGTAGTGAAAACAGAGAGAGAGAGAGGGGGGTGAGTAAGAGAGAGGATAAGAGGGAGGGATGAGTAAGAGAGAGGATAAGAGGGAGGGATGAGTAAGAGAGAGAGGGAGAATAAGATAGCGAAGGGGAATGAATAAGAGAGAGAGGAGAATGAGAGATGGGGGGGGGTCGAGAGAGAGAGAGTTTAGCCTTTCATTCTATCTCCATAGTTAAATTAAAATAAATAGATAAATAAGGGCAGTGGGGGGTTTGTGGTGTGTACGGGGTGGGGGATGAAGGGGTGTAGATCTGGTCCTAGCTTGTCTAGTCAGGATGCCACCACGTACCACTACCACCATCACCATCACCATCGCCACAACTCTTCTTCAACCTACAGCTACTGCCTGCCCCGTTGTGACACACAGCAGGTTTATTAAATGTCAGTGGAGTGGTTTGCCAAACTGCAATGTTGGATCATTACTAGACACACACACACACACAATCGTTAGATAGTTTGATAGATAAATAAATAAATACGTAAGTAAATTACACAAACATGTTGTCGGTCGGGGGGTGTGGGGGATTGGAGGGTGTTTTGTTTTGGAGAGCGACAGTCTAAACAAAAACAGTAACCGAGTGGAGAAAATACATTGCTAATTTTAATTTTATTATTTCCTCTTCTTCTTCATCATCATCATCATCATCATCATCGTTGTCGTCAGAACACCACCACCCACCATCACCATCATTCTGTTAGTATCATTCAAGCCATCATCAACATTATCTTCTTCATTGTTATCAGCATCGTGACTATGATGATGATGATGATGGGTAGAAGGATCATCATTATCATCATCATCAACAAGACAACCATCACCAACACCACCACTACTACCACCATCACCACCAAGTTCCCTTCAGTCTCCTCATCAAAATTAATATAAGTTGCTTTACAGGTTTTCACATTTTAAATTTAATTGTTGACATTTGATGGTATTTGTCATATATTATTATTATTATTATCCTTATTATCCTTATTATTATTATTATATTATTATTATTATTATTATTATTATTATTATATTATTAAGGCAGTGAACTGGCAGAGTTGTTAGCATGCCAGGCAAAAATACCACTGAAATTTTGTGTCTCTTGACATTCTGAGTTCAAATTCAGCCAGGGTGGACTTTACTTTACATTCCTCCAGAGTCAGTGAAATAAAGTAACATTCAAGTCGTGCCAGAGGGTGGGGGTGGGGGTAGGGGCTCAATGCAATCAACTTCCCTATTCCCACTAAATTATATAGTAGAAGGCACTTGCCCAAGGTGTCACGCGGTGGGACTGAAACCGGAACCATGTCATGTCGTCCGTAAGCAAGCTACTTATCACACAGCCACTCCTATGCCTATATATTATACATTTAATATATATGTGCTGGTGACATGCAAAGGGCGCCCATACACGGTGTAGTTGGCATTAGGAAGGGCATCCAGTCGTAGAAACCAAGCCAAAATCAGACTGGAACCCGCTGCAGTTCTCCAACCTACCAGTTCCAGTCAGACCATCTAATCCATGCCAACATGGAAAGTGGATGCTAAACAATGATGATGATGTGTTTATATATTTATGCATGCCAGGGGTATCTGCAATATACACTTCAGAAGCTGACTGATATGCAGAAGAGCAATGCAACCTATCTAAACGTTGGCCTTACTATTAACCTCAGGCTAAGATCTAAAGAACCGTATCAACCTACACTGGAGACACCAAATATCAGACATATCATCAAAACCAAAAGTCAAGCGGTAAATGGAATGGTGCACACATTCAATCAGAATTGTTGGAGACATAATGAAATTAGTGCTCTTGAACATAAATGCATAATTGGATACTTATATATTATATATATATGTACAAATGAATGAGTGTAAGTATATGTGTGTGTTGAGTCACAAACACACAGCCACATACACACATACACAAGTACACCTCACTCATATGTGTATATGTACATACAGACACATGCATATACATGAACATACACACACTACTATACCTACAGGCATGCATAAATGCACATCTACAATATTACATTTTATATATATATACATATCAAAGAAAATAAGAAAATAGAGATAATTTA
>NC_042998.1:179432499-179437499 GCF_006345805.1 Octopus sinensis
TTATTGAAGGTGTCATGTAGTGGGATTGAACCCAGAACCCTGTGGTTGGGAAGCAAACGTTTTATTACACAGTGACACCTGTGCCAATTAAAGTTTTTTCATTGTATTTATTTGTAAAAAGTACTATCTTAACCAAGTGCATCAATATCAATAATCTGAATGCACTGTTTCACTTCCTAGTTGTAATTATTTCACTTCATTCATATTGGTGAATACATTTAAGAGAAAACTGGCAATCACACAAAGCCATATCTTTTCATCTCCCCTTCTGAACTGAGGCCGTGCAACATTTTTGAACTTAAAGATTTACCAACCCATGAGAATTTGGAAAAAATGTACTGAAAGAGAGACCAGTGAAACGAATTGAAAATTCACTTAATTAGCCTAGGCAAACTTTTCAAGTGCAACCAACCTAATGATTTATTTCTTGGCTCATTAGAAGATTGCTTTTATTCAACCCTGCTTCCCAATGATGAATCTACTGATGGAATGATATGATAAATCAGAAACTAACTGGATTTGATTCACATTGATTCTTCAATTTCAATACATAACAACACTTTCCTTATTAATTTAGCAATGTAGTTAATTAAAGGAATATGATGGGTGACTGATCAACTGGAACTAACCTCGCTTACTTCCTCTACTTAGATATATTGCGATACTGTCCTTAGCAATGTAACCATGTCATTAGTTAGTTGGATTAATCAGTGAATGGAGAAAACATGTTTTACATAGGGGAGCTAGCTATTATTTCAGTTTCAGATCTTTGTTATTTCATCTGACGGTAATCTCTCTTCCCTTCGCCCTTGCTCCCCGCTACCAAACACTTTGAATGAAACAGATGAATGTAAGAGTCAATTGTTTCAATAAGATGCTGTATCACAACTGTAAGCACAAGACAAGAATCATAAGACGGTGGCTCAAATGACAAAGAATTTGAACAGCAGGATAATGATTCCAAAGTCAACGACATCAAAAGTTAAGGTCATTGTTAATCAGTGGGATCTTCTACTTGAAACAAATTATATGTAACTGTGGCTAAATTAGGCTTAAAAGGTGTCAAAGATAACACAGTAATTGAAGCCATAAGATGATGAATCAAGAACGAAACTTTTGAACAGTGGATTGTGGTTCTAAAGTATAACTCAATGACAAGAGTTAATTAAGACTATATAATTAATAAATTAACGGTTTCTCAGAATGATATTATTTTTTCTGCAGCTATATTATCCTGTCATCCTTATAAAGGTGAACTTATTTATATTAATGATCTACGACGTCAGTCAAAAGAGTGCAAAAGCTGTATAGTTTCTAACGAATTTGTAATTTAGCACTTAATTGTCCAATTAACTATTCCTGTCCCTTAGTATTGTTTTACTTGACCATAATGTACAGAACCAGAACAGACTAAAACGAAAATAATCAACAAACAAAATTTTTCTTTCTTCTTTCTGATTTACTGCTACAATGAGAACAAAAGAAATTCTAACAAAACTCATGAAATTGAAATACTTGTTTTCTCTGTAATAAAAACATTATATTTCAAAATATTGTGTCCAAAACAGATCTGCTTGGCAGAGAAACTCATTTTGTAAACAGATTTTTGAGATTAAACATCAGGTTTTTATTTCTTTCTTTCTCTTTTTATTTCAAACAGCAATCTAAGTATTATATAAATATAAAATAGGTTGTTTTGGATACTAATCTTTAGGGAACATCTTGAAATCTAACAAAAGAAGACATAATTTGGTTCACTAAACATAAGCTGTTTTTTTTTTCTTTATCCAGCCTTTCGTAAAAGTTCTGAATAGCTTTTTGAGTATGAATAGATATTTCCCTAAGGAGGTAAAAAAAAAGAAAAAAAAAAAACTTACTCTAATTTCTAAGACCAATATTTTACAAATAAATAAATATATAACATAATAAACAAATAAAATTAAATAAATCAAATTAAAATAAATAAAAAGTAAGGAAGACTAAAAGCAACACAAATTCTTTAAAGGTCAACCATCTGATACCAAAGTCTTCATTATCTTTGGTAACACACTCAGTGTTAAAGTCTTAAAGTAAATAACCATTCTGCTATGTAGCAGGACACCTACTGAGAAAATTTCAGTCAAATATTTTCCCCGTCCTTAACAGATTTTATTTCATTCCAGGCCAGATACAACTCTTTCTTTCTCATACTGTCTCCATATAAATATATATATATATATATATATATATATACACACCAATACACATGCACCAACACACACATATATATATATGCACACATACATATAAATGATTAATTTTAGTGGGTTTTTTTTCTATTTATTTCTTTATTTTATATTATTATTTCAATTTTTGTTACTTTGGTCATGTTAATGGAAGCAAACATGTTTCTTTGACATGGGAGACTGACAAAGATGAAAATATAAATAAACATGACAAATGCAAATACAGCGGCAGCAGCAGTAACAACAACAACAACAACGCAACAGTACCAAAAAAGAAAAAAAAGGTTAATAACAGTAATAATTAATTTCATCTTTAATGTTTTTTTGGTAAAGATATTAGTAGCAGTAGTAGAAGTAACAGATGCAATAGTAGAAGAGTAGAAAAAGAAGTTGTAGAACTCTGGTAATATTGGTAGTTCTACTACTACTACTACTACTACTGGCAGTAGTAATAGTAGTAGTAGAAATAGTAGTAGTAATTAATATTTTAGCTAATGCTTCTAACACAAATAATGCTTTTAATGTAACCATCTGAACATTATTCTTTAAAGCTACTTATTGTGTTACAAGTATTACAAATATTTCTGAGAACAATGTATGTTGGTTAGTAATTAGTTGAATATCTAGGAACCAAAAAACCTGAAGCTTGGAGGTTGATCACTGATTGTTTGGTAGTAACACACACGACATATTTGAATATTTGCAGTGTCAGTTTGATGTCAAACTTCAGGTTTTAATCAGCTTCACATTCTAAAGTCCTCCTGTCATTAGTGTATTTTGCTATAAGTTAGTCAAGGGAGGAGAAATGATGTCAATAACCTTTGTCCATAGCTGTCATAGGCTTGTGAAATTAATGTGGTTGGTGTTCAGCCTGAATATATTTGGGTCAATTTTTGTAGCGGAGACACAATGAGAAAGCCAAAGGGTTCCAGTTCCAGTTCTGGGAAGGAAAAGCTGATTAAAAGTTTTGTGTAAGGCCTGGAAGCTAGGACACTGCAAGAGTGATGGGAAGAGGAATGACTTAAGAGTGGATGGGGAAAGCATGCAACAGCTAGCTGGTTCAGAACAGGGGTCATTGTACAGGCACAGGAGTGGCTGTGTGGTAAGTGGCTCCCTTACCAACCACATGGTTCTGGGTTCATTCCCCCTGAGTGGCATCTTGGGCAAGTGTCTTCTACTATAGCCTCAAGCCAACCAAAGCCTTGTGAGTGGATTTGGTAGACGGAAACTGAAAGAAGCCTGTTGTATATATATATATATGTGTGTGTGTGTATGTTTAACCGATGCTGGTGTGCTTACATCTCTGTAACTTAGCTGTTCGGCAAAAGAGACCGATAGAATAAGCACTAGGCTTCCAAAGAATAAGTCCTGGGGTCGATTTGCTCAACTAAAGGTGGTGCTCCAGCATGGTCACAGTCAAATGTCTGAAACAAGTAAAAAAGTAAAAAAGAGAGAGGGCTAGCAGTCTATGACTTCGTAATTGAAGCATATTAGTAAGTGAATCAGTGCAAGGCTGTCTTAAGATATGAGCATGATGGGCAGTTGTCCAAGAGCATCTCACATCTAGGGGCTCAGTTCTGGTCTATGTACATTGTGATTTGTTGTCAAAAAACTATAGGACCCAGCGCATTTATTTGCCTGGGGGCCTATAAAGCTGCTAAGATGGTCCTGAACTATGGCCCTCTTTTAAATGTGACCCATTATTTGCATCAGTAAGAGTGCATGAAGCAGCAGCAGAGACTCTGTATCCAATATGTTCACAGTAATTCAATGTGGGTTTTACTAGGGCTTTGTAGAAGGTTAACAATAACTGACCCGAATTGAAATAGAGTATAAAATACTTATATTCAGAAAATTAAACATGTTATACTGTGCTTGAGAAGACCCGGAAAGCCAAGTGGCCTATACCAGGGATGTAACCAGCCCACTTATGCATAACCTCATGGCCTATACCAGGGATGTAACCAGCCCACTTATGCATACCTTTCCTTCATTGGACACTAAACTCTGCTTGCGAAGACCTGTTGAGGCAAGTGAATCAAAATCAAATTCAATGACTGGCATCCGTGCTAGTGGAGTGCTAAGAGCACCATCCGAGCATGATCATTGCCAGAGCAGCTAACTGGCTTCCGTGCCGGTGGCACATAAGCACCATTCGAGCATGATTGTTACCAGCATCACCTCACTGGCACTTGTGCAGGTGGCACATAAAAAACATTTGAGCGAGATCGTTGCCAATGCTGCTGGACTGGCTCTTGTGCAGGTGGCCTGTAAAAAACACCATTTGAGTGTGGCCATTGCCAGTACTGCCTGACTGGCCCTTGTGCCAGTGGCATGTAGAAGCACCCACTGCACTCTCAGAGTGGTTGGTATTAAGAAGGGCATCCAGCTGTAGAAACTCTGCCAGATCAAGATTGGAGCCTGGTGCAGCCATCTGGTTCACCAGTCCTTCTTCAAAACGTCCAACCCATGCTAGCATGGAAAGCAGTTGTTAAATGATGATGATGATTATTCGATTTTAGCAACATTTGAAGTTTGTGAGAGGAAGAGTCTGTGTGGTACTTCAAGAAGCTCAAGTGAATGTATAGAAAAGTTTTTACTAGCTAGAATGTCCTTAAGTTAAATTATATATATTTTTCATTTGAATGAAACAGTTCTCGTCCTGTAGAAGCTCCTTCTATAAAATAAATAAATAAATAAATATATATATATATATATATATATTTATCCCTGTATGGAATCTTGGACAAGTGTTGTCTTCTTCTGCAGCCCTAG
>NC_042998.1:179442499-179449999 GCF_006345805.1 Octopus sinensis
CAATGGTATCGACTAAATCTCTCTCCTCAAAATTGCTAGCCTTGTGCCACA
This sequence comes from Octopus sinensis, assembly GCF_006345805.1. Classification (NCBI taxonomy): domain Eukaryota; kingdom Metazoa; phylum Mollusca; class Cephalopoda; order Octopoda; family Octopodidae; genus Octopus; species Octopus sinensis. Next base: position 179,442,551 of record NC_042998.1, read on the forward strand.
ATTAGGAATTATTATTATTATTATTATTGTTATTGTTATTATTAATATTATTATTATTATTATTATGGTGGATATGTAAGAAATACTTTAACAGCCAACATTTCTGCTTTTAAGACTCTTCTTCCTCTTCTCCTTCTTCACCTTCCATGTCTGTTATTATCATTATTATTATTACTATTGTTGCTATTATTATTATTATTATTATTATTATTATTATTGCTGTTATTACTTCCCTTATCACTGTTGCTCTCAATGAATCCAGACCATAAAATGAGTTTGCATATTCTCATTGTGACAATTCCATGTTGAACCCACAGCAGTAAAAATGTCCAGCATCTTTGGGTTTCACACCATTTCCATTTCTCAATTCAATCTAATAGAGATTACCATCTGTAAGGAGCTTTAGGGTGTAGAATGGGCTCTTTCTGCATGCTTTTTTCACCATTCTTTTGGGATAGCACCATGTCACCATTTTGTCTGCTGGGGTTACAAGATATTTGCATGCCTCACTGTAATTTATTTTCCAGTCACTGAATTTTGGCAATACTAGGCCAATGCCATTAAAGGTCTTAGTTGGTATTTACTCTATCAGTTTTTTTTTGCCAAATTGCTAAGGGGACATAAACAAACTAACACTAGTTGTCAAGTGGTGGAAAGACAGACACAAACACATAGACAAACAGACACACACACACATACACATGTGTGTGCATTTCTGTGTTCCATATTCACTCACAATGCTTAGGTAGGCCAAGTGTTATAGAAGAAGACACTTGCTTAAGATACCAAGCAATGGGGCTGAACCCAAAACCATGTGGTTGGGGAGCAAACCTCCTTTACCACACAGCCATGCCTGCACCAATATTTTCCTGAATAAATACTGATGTGTTATAATAAAGATTTTATAAATCGTTAATTCTTAGGTGATAACCATGAATATCATACAATTATGTTTCCCCCCATCTTATAAATCTTATGCCATTGTATGAAATCATCATCATCATCATGATCACAATCATCATCATTACCACAACCGCCGTCACTGCCACCACCATCATCATCATTATCATCATCATCTCCTCCATCTTTATGTTTTTGATATTGTTTTTAGATGTTTTTTTTTTTTTTCTTGTGGTGGCTGACTTTATACTTCACCTTTTTTCAAATTGCTATCAGAAATATTCAATTAACCATATTCTTTACTTCTTGCAGCAAAAAATTTAAAAAAACACCTTCGCCCCCCCCCCCAAAAAAAACAGAAAAAAATCATAGAAATTACTCTTCATTACCTTCATTACATTTGCTGTAGTTATAACAACACACCACCTTCCCAATCACTGTCATTACCACCACCACCATCATCGTTATCATTACCAATACCTCCACCATCGTCACCACAACCACTATCCACCATCACTATTATTATTATTATTATTATTATTATTATTGTTATTATTATTATTATCATTATTATTATTATTATTATCATTATTAGGCGACTAATTTCGGCTAGTCTGAAAATTCTAAAATTACTTCAATTTAACTAAAATAAACAGCAAAGACCAAAAGAAGTCTACTTAGCTTATCAAAACAACAGGATTCTTTCATGCAACCCAATATATATATATATATGTATATATATATACATATATGTGTGTGTATTTGTACATATATATGTGAGTGTATGTATGTATATATGTGTGTGTGTGTGTTTATATATAAGTGTGTCAAGGGGAGAGAGAGAGAAAAAGAGAGTCTAATGATGATATCAAGAGAGAGGAGGAAGAAGAGGTGGAGGTGGTGATAAGGAATGTTTGTAAGGTTGCCAAATATTTGTTTTACGGAATGAATCTACATGGCAATAAACAGCACTTATTTTGTTTAAAAAAAAAAAAACGAAACAAAACACAATTACAAAATAAAAAGAAAATAAACAAAACAGAAAAGAAAATGATGAAAATAATAAATAAATGAAATAAAATGAAAGTTAGTGATGTTTTGTAATTCTCTACCTTTCCTCAACACTTTCTACATCTGTGTCTTTGTCAAGGAAGAAAAAAAATGAAAATTCATTGAACAGAGAATGTTTGTATTATGGGGACTATCAGACCATAAGCTGTTGTCTGACCCCAGGTTTGTCTTGATCAGGCCAATGATCAAAGATAATCTAATTTTGACCATCTTATCTTTTTATACAATCAATAATTTTATTGTTAAATATGAATGTGAAATGATAAGGATGATGATGATAATGATGGTGAAATATAGTGTTAAGTGTATGTTCACTGGGCTTGTTGGAACTTTCTTTATTCTTTCTTTGTATCATCTCTCTCTACTGTTCTTAACCTGGTTTTCAAATAAATGTATATATTCCATGAGTTGTAAGAGGTGACTAGAAGGGTTTGAATCAGAAAGGACATCCAACCATAAAACTACCACAGAAAGCCTGTCTAACTCATGACAGCATAGAAAAACAGACATAAATGTAACGAAGAAATATAGCAAACAGCTTGTAGCAATTTCTTGTTAAATTTCTTAGTGAATGTTAGTATTTTCTATCATTCGAATTCCTATCTGCCTTAGCATTTTAAAGATTAATTACTATTATAATCAATAATATAAAAAAAACCCCCAAAAAAACCAACACTAAAATCTGCAGCTGAAGACTTATTTTTTATTGAGATAAGAGGAAAAAAACCTATTCATGAACAACATATAACACAGATGAACATAATTTGGTTTTGTAACTACATCTATTAAGTTTTAAAGCAAAGAACAAATTTTTATCTGTTTAAGATGTCTGTATAAGGTTTTGAAGTCAAAAAGATATGAATATGCTTCCAGTAAGAGCAATGGAATATTCTAGACAATTTTTTATGGTGCTGTCATAAATGACAAGACTGTCAAATGAAAGTTGCTTCAGCATTAACTTGTCAAAAGACCAGGCCAGTTAAACATGCTAATCTGCAGCATTCCTGTCAATTGCAAATACTATATGCTGTAAAAAGACTGTTGTCGAAGATGTTTGAACTAAGACATAGAATAACCACGATCTTTAATGACTTGTGAAATCAGGGATTTGTTTATCATCGGATGAATATTTTAACCAGATATTTTACACATGTGATCATGAATTTGAACAAATTGCAATATTTGAATAATAAACTAAATAAATGTTAAAAAAAAATATAATGAAAAAAAAAAACCTTGCTGCAAAAAAAATAAAGTAATTCATAATTCCCTAACAGTATGAAGACGAAAGAAATAGAAGAAATGTGATTTTTGATAGTTTTTCTGATGCTTGAAAATGCTAAGCCAATTTTTTTTTTTCTTAGCACATCCTATTTTATTATTAGTAATTTTATTATCTCTAACTTTATGTATTTGTTGGTGAATTCATAAAAACAACAAAAAGAGCAACAACAACAACAAAAAAGAAAGAGAAGCAAAATCAATTTGCTGGAAATTTCTTATGCTTAGCAATCTTTCTAAGCTGACAGTTTTCTGAACAAAACTAAACTTTAAGAGTTGATAATTCTGACAACGGTAAAATGAAGGGTCAGTAACAAGGACTACCTAATAATATAGTCCCACAGAGATGGCTAATGAAGGTTAAAGGTCATCAATGACCAGTTCCAGGAGCTGCAGAGCTGTCAAAAGCAGGTTATAGGTAACAATAACTAATATGTGATACATCTTGATGGAGAAAGGCTGAACTCCACAACCAATGGAAGTAATTAAATTGGATGATGCCATTTAGTACAGTTTTAGAAATTGATACTTAATTTATTTTCAGGAACCGTTAAGGAATAAATTCTTACAACTGAATTAACTGCATTACAGTAGGTATTCATACACTAATTTTTTAATCTGATATCTATTGTCTGACTGTCAGTGATTCCAGATTAAATGTGAATGTCAAAATACTTCATAAAGTACTTCAACATAAAAAAATACGGCTGCCCAGTCTGTAACTAGATAGCTGGATAGATTTCTTGATGATTCTAAGCTGGTACTTAACAAGATTAGATTCAGCTTTAATGTCATTATTATATGACTTTCGAAGATATTCTTTTGTTATAGCTTAGCAGACCTTTTCATTTTTACAACTGAGTTTCCTCTTCAAGACTAGAAAATATTCCCACTTTCAATAGCATTTCCTCTTTTACGAAGTCAAAGTAACAAGTTCACAAGGTCATCAGGTCTACATGTGCTTCCTCTTCATATATATATATATATGTATGTATGTATATATATATTTGATCTGGAACGTATATATATGTATAAATGTTCCAGATCAAATCAACAAAGAAATCTTTCGATGGTTACTCACCTTGCTAGAAATAGTAGGAAACTTACCTTCAACCTACTCTGTAGCATCTTCAAAAAAGAAAGACACATTGGATAATGTATTCCTGGATACATTGTCTAAAAATCTGACATGGCTGGAACACTTTTGTTAATAGGTCTGCCTTATGTTGACTGATCAGCAGTTAACCATCAACTTATTTCAGACTGTATGTGAAAATAGAACCATCCATTTGATAGGAAACCTTCACTCACCAACTGTCTTACACCCAGGTTTTCTCTCCATTTATATGTATTCGCTTTCTGTTTCTCATATAGATACTATACAACTGTTTCTATCTTTCTAAATAAACTTGGTGACTATACCAGCCCCAATTAAACTAAACCCACATGGATCTTTTTTTTTTTACTGTTTACATGATTAAGTCAGAGGAGAAAGGGCAGTTTGAGTGCAGCAGAGCGGATTCTTCCAAAGTCACTCATGGGCCAGGTGGTTGTGTTAAACTGAGCCACAGATTATATCTACTGCTCAAAGAACAGGGATAGTCCCTCTAATATCACTCAATACAGTTTCCATCAGCCGATTTTACAAGGCTTTGGTCAATCCAAAAATACAATAGAGAAACTTGCCTAAGGTAATATGCTATGGAGGTGGCAAGCAGACATTATCATATCAAACTAAATGCATAGCAGCATTTCTTTAAGTTCTTTATGTCCTGAGTGCAGATCCTGCCAAGGTCAATTTTATCAGAGTCAATGACTGTGGCCACACTGGAGCACCGCCATAGTAATCCTCTTTCCACTTTCCACCTTTGTTGGAGCGGCTTTTGGTGAAGTATGGAGTTCAATGCTACCGCCTTCTTTTAAGTTTCGTGCTTAGATATTGGCTCATCTGGGATCTCAGAGAGCCAGAGGTCAAATTAATGTTTGAAAACGTCTACATCCATTCCATGGAGGCTCCTCAGATGCTTTGGCAGACAGTTAAACAGGTGTGGGTCCTTGAAACCCAAGCTATTGCAGTACATCGTCCTTGTCTGAGATGAAGTAGCTGGCACAGTGACGTCCTGTTCGTGGTCTGGTATAGCTCTTTATTCGAAAGTTTGGTACCAGTCCTTCCAGTATCTTCCATACATATATCACTGCATACCACTCCCACCTTCGTTCCAGGGAATAGAGTCGCAGCTCTTTCAACCTATCCCAGTAGCTCAATCATTCCATTGATGTATATACACATATATACATATGTTAGTTAGTTAGTTAATTTTTTGGCTCAAAAAGCAAAAAGCAAGGCCATGTAGGGGGAGCAAGGCCATGTATACAGTTTCCATCTAACAAATCTACTCACAAGGCCTTAGTCAGCCCAAGGTTGTAGTAGAAGACACTTGCCCAAGGTGCAATGCAGTGGGACTGAACCTAGAACCATGTGGTTGATAAGCAAGCTACTTACCACACAGCCACTCCTGCACCAATAAAAAGGAAAAAGAAACATACACTGATAATCATGTGGTTGAGAAGATATTCTCTTTGTGGTCATCTCAATCAGCAAAGAAGTAACAAACTAACATTCTACTGGTTTAAAACCTGTTGCTTTACCCATGTAGCAACTACTAATGTTTGCCAATGTTTCTTAATACGACTCACAATCTATTTTCTGTTTACAAACATTAGGAAGCAGGTCTCAAGGGTTTTATACAATTTGCTTCCAGGAAATACAGTCTACTTCTACAAGTTGATTTCTTACGATTAATTTTCACTATTAGAATAAATCAAAAATACCTAAATTGATTTTTCATTTATTTCATCCTTAAGTATGCTGAATTGTTAAAACACTCTCACACATGATACACACGTACACACACGCATGCACACACACACACACACACACACACACAGGTAGACAGAGGGAGAAAGAAACAGAGAGAAAGACAGAAATACATACATGCACATACGCGTGTATATATTTAATAAATATTTCTTAATACATTAAAACAATAAGATATCCATTTATCTACGTATATTATTAATATTTCAGAGTATACATGTCTGTGAGTATGTATGTGTATCTGTGTATATGTGTGTGTGTGTATGATGATGATGATAATGTATATGTTTTGTGTGTGTGTGTGTGTGTGTGTGCAAGTGTGTGTAATAGTGAAAGCTCTTCAGAAAATAGCTGCTTTAGAATCAATTACTGAAGCCATTGAGTAGCATTTAAAATCAATACAAAATTTTTAAAGTCAAGAGCCTACTTGATACTGACATGAAGAATTATTTAAGATTTTCTAAGCAGATAATCATCAATTGCTTATTAAATGAGTTTATTTTGCTTGGAAAATCACTAATGGCCTTCTTAACAAACCAGCTTGAATAAAGTGCGGTACATTGCAGTACAGGTTTGTACAGAGTTGTGTAGGGCTGTACGGAGTAGTACATCAACTTGATATTCAACTAATTCTAGATTTTACCTCACAGTTTCCTTGGCAATGAAGATGAAGTAGTAACATTATAAACTATGAGAGGATTATGAAAATCTATATTTTGTTATTTTGTAATTGACTGCTTTCCCTTACCATATCTAAAATCTATCATTGCTTCAAAGAAATGCAGTGGGTGTCACTTTGAATAACACCAATTACGAAATGGTGCCAGAGGTGGTGAACATGATATGGGACTGGACTACCATGTGTTGAAGAGAAATTGGTTTATGACTTGTTACCAACTGCTATACAGAGTGTATCCATCATCAGGCAACCCTTTGGCACTCAGATTATTCTATCGCAAATGTAATGCTTATTTATTTACTTTGTTCTGAATTAGTCATGAATCATCTTGCAGCTTTGAGATTCTCAATGTGTTATTGCTTATTTTTAGAATGCCATTGTAGGACAGGTGTGAGAGTTTGTATCAGGCTGGTTTGAATATAAAACAGGTAGAATATATGGGCTGGATGTGACCAGTTTGGATGCTAAAGGGTTAATGTTTGCTCTCCATGCTGGCATGACAACCCCTTTAGTACTGGTGCTATGAGAAAATAGAAGGCAGGTGTGAGAGGTTGTATCAAGCTGGTTTGAATATAAAACAGGTAGAATATATGGGCTGGATGTGGACGGTTTGGATGCTAAAGGGTTAATGTTTGCTCTC